>NW_007730638.1:151845-153561 GCF_000696425.1 Galeopterus variegatus
TTTTTTTTTTTTTTTCAGATATTGGTTTCTAATGCCACTCTCCAGTAAAAAGAACCAGGAGTGTACGGAGAACTGACTGAGTCTGAAACTGGGACAGGAAATACAAAAAATGAGCCTGGAACATCTCGTAGTAGAATGTAAGGAAGCATTCTAACATATACACACACATACCCCACATACCATCCCACACACTTACTTATGGGGGTAAGCCAAAGGGGCACAGGAGCCAAGTGAAAGAACTCCCAATGGCCAAAGCTGGAACAATTTGAACAACCAAATAAAGTAGTAATGGATTAAAAAATCAAAGTATAAAATAAATACTCATGAGTTCAATCTGATAAAAATAAATGATTGAATAAATTAATAAATGGGGGAAAAGAAATAAATCTCCCATACACGACTGTAAAATAAATTACATAACTACTAATGGAGGGACAGTATAACTCCCCCCCTCCTCAAATGTGGGATGCACATAGTATAGTGACTTCCTTCCAAAGACTATGGTATGGAAAGCAGGTGGAGAGTAACTTTACAATGAAGAAAACTGACAAACACTACTTTTACTTATTATTTTTTTACGTTTATTTATTAATATTATTGTTTTGCATTCTATGATGTTGTTGTGGAGCAGTTGGGGGGGAAGGGGTGAGAGAAAAGGGAAAGGAAATAGGGTGGGAGGAGGAGGGTCAGGGTTGAGGCCTGTGGCACTCCTCTCATTCCTACAGGGGAGACCAGAGGGCTCCCAGTGAGGTCTTGGTCATTGCTGGGTGGGTTGTGGGTGTCGTGGGGCATGGCAGAGGCCCTCATTTCCCCACTGCCTTGGCTCAGGAGAGCCCGGGGCAATTCCTGCAGTGGCTTGGTGGTTGTCGCTGGACTGGCTGTGGGTGTCAGGGGCTGTGGCTGAAGCCCCCAGCCCTCCCCCTTCCCTGGCTTAGTAGCCCAGGAGATTTCCAGTCCTTCTAGGTGTTATAGGTGTTCTTTGGTGATGTGAGAACTTTACTAGTTAATATCAAACTATGTCTCTGGTCTCTGGTATTTTTTGTCTTCCATTTCTGTGTTGGATTATTTGCTGTTTCTACCACTTAAACTCTGCACTGGAACTAATTTGTTGTCCTTTGCTTACTCCTGTGGGGACCAGCACTTGAACTCTGTGACTGTGCTACATTGTTGCTTTGCTGCTGATTCCCTGGGGAAGGCTTTTTGTGCAGCTCAGATTTTAGTGGTTGACTTTACAGGTACTTCTGGATCTCGTGAGATCTGTTATACTTGGGTTATGTAGAAACTCTGGTCTGGGCCTGAGTCTTTTCAGCAAAGTGCACTCCCTGCAGTTCTATGTTTCAGACCAGTCTCCACTGAGTGGTCCTACACTGGTTGGGGGGCAGATCAGCTGTCCTTACTGTGTCCTAGTGTTCCCCCAGTTGGCCTGTCTCTCCTACCGCCTGAACTCCAAATACTTCCCATGGGGTGAGTCTTGCACCAGTCCCTTGCGATGACTCACCAGCCTCTGAGTGGCTCCCTTTTTTCAGTTGTTGAGGCTTCTCGTTTCTGTGCGGCTCCACGGGAACCCTATTAGTGGTCTTGCTGGCCTGGGAGCCACCGAGGCCCTCTTCTCCCTTGCTGCCTCCAAGCAACTCCATCTGAAGGGCACAGCTACAGCTTTTGCCAGCTCCTGCTCTGTGCCTTCAGCAGTGCCAGCCTGAACATGGCTGGGACTCG
>NW_007730638.1:153738-168201 GCF_000696425.1 Galeopterus variegatus
TATTTGCTGTTTCTACCACTTAAACTCTGCACTGGAACTAATTTGTTGTCCTTTGCTTACTCCTGTGGGGACCAGCACTTGAACTCTGTGACTGTGCTACATTGTTGCTTTGCTGCTGATTCCCTGGGGAAGGCTTTTTGTGCAGCTCAGATTTTAGTGGTTGACTTTACAGGTACTTCTGGATCTCGTGAGATCTGTTATACTTGGGTTATGTAGAAACTCTGGTCTGGGCCTGAGTCTTTTCAGCAAAGTGCACTCCCTGCAGTTCTATGTTTCAGACCAGTCTCCACTGAGTGGTCCTACACTGGTTGGGGGGCAGATCAGCTGTCCTTACTGTGTCCTAGTGTTCCCCCAGTTGGCCTGTCTCTCCTACCGCCTGAACTCCAAATACTTCCCATGGGGTGAGTCTTGCACCAGTCCCTTGCGATGACTCACCAGCCTCTGAGTGGCTCCCTTTTTTCAGTTGTTGTGGCTTCTCATTTCTGTGCGGCTCCACGGGAACCCTATTAGTGGTCTTGCTGGCCTGGGAGCCACCGAGGCCCTCTTCTCCCTTGCTGCCTCCAAGCAACTCCATCTGAAGGGCACAGCTACAGCTTTTGCCAGCTCCTGCTCTGTGCCTTCAGCAGTGCCAGCCTGAACATGGCTGGGACTCGAAATGGTTGGAGAAGTTCTTTCTTTCTCTCATCATGGCTTCTCCCACCTTGATGCACTCCATAGGTCTCTCCTCCTTTTCCCCTGAGCTCTAGAGGCCCCAGCTTGGCTGTCATTGCTTTTTAACGGTTGTAAATTGGTTGATTTGGGAGAGAGAGTGACACTGGAGAGTGTCTATTCAGCCACTGTGACTGGAACTTGACAAACACTACTTTTAGCCAGGTGATCAAGGTCAACAAAAATAGCCATAAATCATGTTAATAGTATGTACCCTTGATACAATGTGATAAAAAAGGCATTTTACCCCTATGATCTTCCTCTCCAAAACGCGTAACTCCATTCCAATCATGGGAAAAACATCAAATTCCAAAAGAGGGGCTTCCTGCAATATGTCTAACCAATTTTCCGCAAAATTGTCAAGGTCAACAACACCAACAAAAAAAAACATAGAGTCTGAGAAAACGTCATAGCTAACAGAAGCCTAAGGAGACTTAACCAAATGTAACATGGGATCCTCAATGGGATTCTGGAACAGAAAAAAGACGTTAGGTTATAAAGTAAGGACATATGTATAAACTATGAACTTTAATAATAATGAATCAATTTTGGTTCACTAATTTTAACAAACACACCATATTATGTAAGATGTTAATAATAATAGGGGAGACTATGTGTTGGGGACATGCATGAGAACTCTGTACTATCTACTTAGTCTAATCTGCAAATCCAAAACCGTTCTAAAAAATAAGCCTATTAGAAAAAAAAAAAAAAAATTACAATTACATAAAAAGTTAATCAGGACAGGTAAAAAACAGTATCTCTCATGCAAAATATATAAACACCCCCACAAAATAAAATAAGAAATAAAGAAGAAAAAACAGAAAAATATAGGCAACTTGCATTACAGACAAAGGGATAATATTGCAAATATATAACGAGCTTCTAATAATACAGAAGAATAAAGGCCAACAATTACATAAAAGATGGGCAGTTCAGAGAAAAAGAAATGTGAATGACTTTTATAGATATAAAGTATGCTAAAACTCATATATAAGAGAAATGCAAATTAAAACCACCCTGGGGTATTATTTCTCACCTATGAAATTGGTAAGACTGAGGGCAAGCAGCTACTCTTACTGCACCATACAACTCTTATGGCAGACCATTTGGAAGTAATCACACTCCTGGGGATCTATCCAAAAAAGCAACTGGCAAAAATACAAAAAGACATATGCAAATAGCTACTTGTTACAGCCACAGAAACCACATCACTGCATTACACTGGCAAAAATACAAAAAGGCATATGCAAAGACTATTCATTGCAGTTGAAATAATCACACAACTGTAGTAATGGCTTAAAGACAGACTAAAACATCAATGAAATGTGTTAGAGAAGCCAGAAATAGACCCACACATAAGTATATGGATAACCGATTTTTTGACAAAGCTGCAAAGGCAAAACAATGCAGAAAGAATAGTCTTTAAAAAAAAAATGGTAGAACAATTCGATACCGAGATGCAAACGAATTTGAATCCATACACACATAGTATATAAACATTAACTCAAAATCACAGATCACAGGTCCGAAATGTAAAACCTAAAACTATAAAACTTCTAAAAGAAAACATAAGAGGAAACCTTCATAACCTTGGATCAGATAAAGATTTCTCAGATACAAAACCAAAAGTATGATCCATAGTACAAGAGATGGATAAAGTAGACTTTACCAAAATTTTAGAATTCTGCACATTAAAAGATATTATTTCCCTGTAATTCTGGGTTTGAACGGGAAGTATGAACTCAAGTTGTCTTCAAATAAAACTCTAGCTTTGTCTACTGAATCAACTTAGTAGCAACAAACACACTCTTTAATGCCCAGAACATGGTCTCTAAATACTATTTCCTACTAAAAGGGCCTTCTGAAGAAATTCCAAGCCCGAGTCAGGAAGTGTACAACATGAGCTGGGAACATCTTACTGAAATAGAAAGAAAGTTATCAAAGATTACTGGTTTCATGTCAAAAGGATTCAAGAGTCAAACTGAATATATCCCACTGCCCAAAGATTGGACATTTTGAGCAGCGATAAAGGTAATAACTAGAATGGATTGATTATACATATCGATTATGTTTAAAACAATGAGATTTTTTAAAAACCCACTAATTGACCAATGTTGAAGAATACTAGGAAACCAACTCATTATTCTGAAAATTAGCAAATAAAAGAATTAGGCTTATATTCTGCCTTCCTAAACCAACTATTCCACGGGATAATCTAGTAGTTAATATGAGGACAGCTTCTCTTTATAGAAGTATTTCAGACAATAAATGAAGTAATAATGGTAAAATGTTAGTGTTCGCATTGAGCAACTATTAATAGATTCACAGAGATGGACAATGATCATCAATGGCTATAACATCACAATAAAGAGAAAACCAAATATTTTGATTTATTGTGATATAACATCACAATAAAGGGAAAATAAATATTTTGATATTTTTAGAAGCCTCCCCCCTCCAAAATTTTTTTTTCTTTTTCTTTTTTTTTGTGACCGGTAAGCTGATCACAACCCTTGGCTTGGTGTTACTCGCACAGCGCTCAGCCAGTGAGTGCACCGGCCATCCCTATATAGGATCCGAACCCGCAGCGGGAACGCCGTTGTGCTCCCCACACTGCTGCGCTCCCCACACTGCACTCTCCCGAGTGAGCCACGGGGTCGGCCCCCCACAAAAATTTTTTAACTGCTCTTATCATGGCTGTAGAATTAACTACAAATTACAAAAATATAGAGGAAATGGAAATTATTAAATGACTCTATGCCATATGATGAGTTCAAACTGTAGAAAACTCTACAGAGCAAATGATAATGTTTCTTTAACAAAAGAGTTGAAAGAGAGAGAGAAAAAAACACAAAGGAGAAGAAGAAAAAGAAAAAAAATGGATACAGAGACTTACAGTTAAAATAGACAAAAAAAAAAAATCAGCAAATTACAATGTGTGGACCTTATTTGGATCCCTATTCAAATAACAAACTATGAAAACATTTTTAAAAAATGGACAAAATATAAACACTATCTTATCAAATTAAGTAATTATTTTTTAACTTTATTTAGGTTTGACAATGGCACTGTAGTTATAGTTTTTAAGACTCTTTTTTCTTTTAGAGGTACATACAAAAATATCCCTAAAAAATTGTCATGAAAACAATATACATTTCGTAAAGCACATACAAACAAAAAGATAAAATGTAATATATTAGAAGGGCTTCTTATGTGATGGAAAGGGAATCTTAGAGGGGAATGGCAAAAATATCAAATTCAAACTGAATAATGAAAAAAATGATTCATGAGGATAATATTCCAAGAAACAAAGAAAGTGATTAACTCAACCCTTTCCACTTAAAGCCCAAAAGAAAGAAACCAAACAAAACAACACACAACAACAAACAGTAATTTCATATACATGGCCTCGAACATTTTAATTTTCATGAAAATCAAGTGCATCATCATTCTGATGTTATGAAGAAACTGAGACTAAGAGAATTCCTCAGTATCCACACTCGGTAAACACGAGTGAAGACTTACCTTCACTCAGTGCCAGAAGCCCCTAGACAACATTTAAATTTGAATTAAATAATTTAAAATTTTCAGACCAAACAAACCATAAAATCTTATTGTAGACACCACGTTGCTTTTTCTCACATTCACTCACTAAATATCTATGCTATAATTAACATGATATTCAGTGCTATGGTTTGACTGTGTCCCCCAAAGTTCATGTCTTGGAATCTTAGTCCCATTGTAACAGTGTTGAGAGGTGAGACCATTAAGAGATAATTGAGCATTATTAGAATGGATTGATGCCATTATTGCCAGAGTGGGTTCCTGAAAAAAATGAGTTCATTCACTCACTAAATATCTATGCTATAATTAACATGATATTCAGTGCTATGGTTTGACTGTGTACCCCAAAGTTCATGTCTTGGAATCTTAGTCCCATTGTAACAGTGTTGAGAGGTGAGACCATTAAGAGATGATTGAGCATTATTAGAATGGATTGATGCCATTATTGCCAGAGTGGGTTCCTGAAAAAAATGAGTTCAGTCCCCTTTTGATCTCTCTTGCCTGTGCTCTCTTGCCCTTCCACCTTCCACCATGGGATGACACAGCAAGAGGGCCCTTGCCAGATGTTGACCCCTCCATCTTGGACTTCCCAGACTCCAAAAGTAAGAAGTATTTTTTTTTCTTTATAAATTACCGAGTCTTTGATATTCTGTGATAGCCACACCAAAAGGACTAAGACATACAGTCTCTTTCTAGTTCCCATTCTAACAGTTCTGAATGTTTTCTTTTCTTTGAATATAACTCCTCTCCAAAAAAGCCCTGTTGCAATAAACTTCTTTTTGCTTCTATGCATATTTCTTGAGACTTTTTCTTAACATAAACCAATATTGAATTACGTCAAATGCTTTTTCTGCATCTCTCAAGATGATTATGTGGCTTCTTTTTTGAATATAAATGTAATTTTTCAGGTAGAAAGCATTATAGAGGAAAGGAATAAAGAATGAGATTTGTAGCATTAATTTATTTTTTTAATGTTACACATCAACATTTTTATGCTAATTCTTAGTATGCTAAGTAAGTTAGAATTTGGTTCATAAAATTGTTTTAAATGAAGTGTATGTTAAGGATAAAATGATATTAAAGAATTATGCACTATTTGGCTTTAGAAATGAAATTCTTTACAGCAGCCTACTGGATGATATGTGGGATTAAGTGTTGCTGCTCATAATCTTATAGCCATGTTTAACGCTATTCAAAATGGTGTTATGAATATGGTTATAATGAACTGGTACTTGCAAGGACAGAAACCTTTATATTTAAGATGTAAGTTCAATGAACAAATACATAAGATCTATGTATGGAATTGTATCTATGGCCAGTCTAGGCTTCTGCCAATGAAAACAGCTTTAATTTGATTTTCTCAGGAGAGAATAATGTAGCAATTAAGAGTATAGAGCCTTACATGTGTAGCCAGAATGGCTGCTACTAAATCTCATCTCCAAATCTTACTAGCTGTAAATAAGACCATGGGCTTCAGTTTTTCCTGAGAAATACAGATAATAATATCTACTCAGAATTCTTTTGAACTTGTTATACAAGGTAATAAAAAACAAAAACAAAAAGACACAAGTCAATACACACAATCACTCAGTATAGTGCCTGGCACATATTAGACTCAGTCAGTTCTAGCCACCATCATTATTTCCATTTTTATTAAAGAAATTGGCTGCGCCCCATTTGATAACTTTTATTAATAGCTCAATGTAAATCTCCTGTCTATGAATATGAATAAACACTTTCCATGCTAACTGGTGGGATAATGAGGTATGTAAGTATTTGAAACAGCAGGTTCCTAAGTATTAGTCTATGGATAGGCCCAGGGCTTCTATAAACTTCCTTAAGATGACATTTAAAAAACTTAGTGTATGTATAAATGTATATTTTTATGAAGAGAAGGTTCATAGTTTTTATCAGATTCTCATGACCCCCCAAAAGTTAAGAATCTCTTATCTAAACTTGAAAAGATAAAATCCAAACTCTTTAACATGGCATAGGAGATATTTAATTGCTTCCTTTCCTACCTTCTATCCTCTGTTCTCTCGCCAAAATATCAGACTTTCTACCTGTTCCCCCAAATAAATTGTGCAGTTTCTTCACTGTGTACCTTTGCTCACACTCTCCTCTCCAGGGGTCTTCTGACCTCTTCAATCTTAGTGACCCTTACTCATCTGTCTACTTTTGAGACCCAGCTCAGAAATGACCTCCTCCAGGAAACCTTCCTATGCCTGTCTATCTATCATACGTCATGTGCTGCTTCTCTGGGCTCCCATAATATCCTTATGTGTTTGTAATACTGAATTTATTTTATTTTTATTCTATAACATCGATCTATTTAGTGAACAGACTGTTGGCTTTTTGAGAGTAACTTATTCATCCTCAATCTAGCAAATGCCTTATACAAATAAGCCCTTAATAATATGCTGTTTGAATGAATACATGAAAAAAACTGTTCAACACCTTTTCTTTTCATAAGGCTTGCCCTGCTCCTAGAAATACTGTACAGTGTGAAATGTGCTCAGACAAAAGATATTAAGCTCTATTCATAGCTTTCAATTACTATTATCAAAATTTCAAAGAGTGCCCACTTCTTCATAGGCTAGCATCACTCAGAAGAAAATCAATCCTTCTACACTGTCCCCTGAGCAACATTTCTGTACATTAAACTTGCCTGATAAAATAAGACCACTGTTCTATACTCTGTGCAATTTACCTTGAGGGCTTCTAGTAGGGGTGAAATTGGCTTCCTATCATCAGACAATTGCAAAGGCCAATGTGTACACAATGAATCAATTCTAGGACTCTGCCGTCACCATGGCTTTTTCCAAAAAGGGAGGAATCTGGTTCATTATCATCACTGTATCAACTATAATAGAATATTCTTCCTCCTTTATAAGAAAATTGATCATGTCCATTCATTTCTTTCTATTTAAAAACATCTACTACATGCTACAAAAGGTGACAGGGAAAAATTATGTAGTCTTTATAGATTGTATTTGCTTAACGCATTTGCCTTTTTAAATTGTTTCTTCTGCACTAAATGGCATCATACTAAGCCCATGAATCATGTCCTTGGAGACAGTCATGGAGTGGAGCGAGTTAAAGGGTCAATCTGACATGGTTTTGAAATGTGGCTTTATTGTTCACCTTTTTACAGACCCAATTTGCTCATGTTAAAAATTAGGTCTTATCATCTCCACCTCTTAAGTATGCTTTGAGAGGAAAATAGTTCTGTAATGGGAATGTACATAGAATCACCTGAAGAACATTTTCTAAACATACATACCCATAACTCAAAGCACTACCTAGTCTAAATTTCCAATATGTTATTTCGAAAAGCTACACATAAATTATGTAGGTACATCCACACAGTAGAGTACTAAGCATCCATAATGAAAGAATGAGGATGATCTCTGTGTATTACTGAATATAGAGAGGTCTCCAAAATACATTATTAAGTGAAAAAAGAAAGGTACAGATGGATGTTTAAAGTATGCTAAATTTTACATAAAAAAGAAGGGGAAATGAGAATATATGTACATATTTGTTTTGTTTTTGCTAATAGTTTTTGCAAGAATCTTGGAGTTTCTGAAAGAGGATGGGGATAGGAATCAAAGCAAGACATCTCAGGAAAACTTTTTATCGACCTTTGTCTTTTGAACTATGTAATTACTATAGAATAACAATTGAAAAATAAAGCCTTATAACTTCAAATAAACTGCAACAAATGAATCTAATAGTATATTAATAGCATAGCCACAGAAGGAAAAGAACTTAATATTTCAAATGACAAATTTTAGACACAATATTCTGACTAGGACATAATATAAAAAGAAAAACATCTGCAAAAATCTTAAATTTCACTCAGTAGTTTTACTGTTAGTAGTAACATGGGTATTATAATTTTGAAACTATTTACTATATATCATAAAACAAGTATGCTATTTAAACTAGAATTTGTTAGTCTAAAGAAATACAAATATAACATAAAAATGATTTAAAAACTGTATCTTAAATTGAATTCAAAATATCAAGACTGCTAATGGATTTACCATGAACTCAGTGTTGTTCCATGCATAGTTTCCTTATCTAAGAAATAGAAAAAATGTACCTAGTCTGGTTGCTTAAAATGGTTCCTGAGAGAATCAAGTGAGACAAAGATAAAAGTATTTCTGACACTGTGAAAGTGTTGTATAACTCTAAAAATATTTTTATTTTTGATAACTTTCCATCTTTTCAGATACAAAGGCTATTTTATAAATCATGCATGGCAGGCAAGAGATTTCAGTGGAATATTAATAGTATGTCTTCAAAATTTAGACTATCCTATCTAATTAATATTATATAAACAATTTATCCATCTGCTTCATCAGGCAGTATGGAATTGGGGACATCTTTAATCCTAGTCTATGTCAAAGTAAGTTTCTCTCTCTCTCTCTCTCTCTCTCTCTCTGTCATCTTGGGTTATACCCTGCTAACTTGCTTCCTGACTGAAAATTTCATTGTTACACTATTCTGTATACAGTTATCCCTTGGTATCCACAGGGCATTGGTTCCAGGACTAACCCCACATTTCCCTACTTCCACAGATACTAAAATCCATGGATGCTCAAGTCTGTTATATGATGCTGTCGTATCTGCATATAACCTATGCACGTCCTCCTGCATATTTTAAATCACCTTTAAATACTTATACCTAATACAATGGAAATGCTATGTAGATAGTTGGTATACTGTATTTTAAAATTTATTTTTATTATTGCATTTTTTCCCCAAATATTTCCAAATGGAGGTGGGTTGGATCCGTGGATGCTGAACCTGTGGATACTGAGGGCCGACTGTATAGGTGACTCTTGAACAATTCAGTGGTTAGGGGCACCGACCCCATACACAATCAAACATCCATGCATAACCTTTACTCCCCCAAAGCTTAACTACTTAACTACTACTTGAGTACACAGCACACTTTCCCCTGTGTCTCCACCTTGCAACACTGCACTCCCTGAGTTCTGAGAGGCTGAAGGGAGGGGGCATCTTAAATTGTACGTAAGTATTTAATTACTAATAGCCTACTAGTACAGAGGCTATTTAACTGTTTGGTTAGGTATGTCATGCACTCATACAGAAATTTTCCAACATACTTATTGAAAAAAATCCACATGTAAGTAGACCGATGCAGTTCAAACCTGTATTGTTCAAGGGTTTGTTGCACATTTAAGTCAAATATCATAATCCATATAATGATAAAGTTATGAAGGACTAAATGGAGCTTTTAAAAGACACATATAGGATAGTGGTTTTCATAACAAAAAACAACATCCTCCTCAATAGACCTCAGATACAGAATACTTGTTTTCCCTTTCCTCAGTAAAACTGCATTAGAAGAGATGAGATTTGTGTGTGTGTGTGTGTGTGCACTTGTTTGTTACATGCACTATATGCTGGTAGGCAGAAACACACCTTATGACATTCCTTGGAAGAGCTTCAGAATATCCAGGGTGAATGTATAGTTTGAATAAATACCCTCAAACCCCACCCCTCCTAGCTAAACATTATTTGTATAAATTTGCATTTTCTTCACTTTCAGTTTGGGTCACTTTTACAAGTAAGATCAAAATGCTCCCAAATTCATGGGGGAAAACCTTAATCGACTATGAAGTATTCAACCCAGCTGGAGCTATAAGGAGCACTTTATATGGAAACTTTCACTTGTGCCAATCTTCCCAGAGGCTCATTTCCTTTCCCTGCTGGTAACACTCAAATCACTTCACAGTTCATTGATACCGCATTGGCAACCTTTTGTTTTCAATCAAAGGAAGATGCTGGAGCAACGCTCAATTGAACTGAGTACACATGACACAGTGTCCTTGTCACAGAGGACTGTGGGAGGGGGATGAAGGAGAAGATGACATCCCGCATCCAATATTCCATTACTTTACCTAGAATTGGATTATGATAAATTATGATGACAAAGTGCAGCCAAATGCTGATGCCATCTTTTCTATTGTTTGACCTGCGCACGGCACTCTTGTGGATTGCATCAAGTCTCCAAAACTGATTCTCTGTCACTCATGGTTGAAAATGAAAGGCCAATGTTCAAACAAATTTTTAAACAGTTTCCATGGAGAATGAATTTGATATTTCCTCCCTTACTGCTTTGGAATCACTGAAGGATCCCCATAGGTTTTTGCTGAGGAGCAACCTTTTATAAATCTTGTTTAGGGAACGACTCCTTGAAGGTCAAAAAACTCGTATGCTATGTGGGTGTGTGGCAGCTATCAGGGTTGAGTTCCAACCCTTTCCCCTTGAGACATCTTCATTGTATCCAGGTTGCTTTAAAGCCTACACCACCACCACCACCAGCCTCACGTACTTACTCAGCAGTAGCACACTGCCAGCCACTAAAAGAAACAGTCACCACCCCAAGTGAGCTTCCAACAAACTAGGAAGAAAGCAAATGTTAAATGGGAAATAAGTGGGGCAAGTCATAGCTTCTGACTCCCATCATTGGGTGCCCAGGGGGCCCTGCATTTTGTAAGGCGAGGCAATAATGAACACTTCTGATGATGGGAATAATACATTTGATTACCTAAAGCTTCCTATTCATACAGATGTGTCTGGCATCAGGTAAACTAAGTATGATAACTGTTATTTTATCTTTAATCAAATATATGCAATTATATGATTTTCTAAGATTTAGAATATGAGAAAAATTATAACTTAATAAATTTATTTTATGGCTATTTGAGGTCCATAGGAGAAACATGATTTTAAAAAGTGCTTGGTCTGAATGTGTCCCCCTAAAATTTGTATTTTGAAGCCTAATCCCCAGTGTGATGGTCTTAGGAGCTGGTTAGGTCATGAGAACAGGGTCCTTATCAATAAGATTAGTGCCCTTATAAAAGAGGCCTTAGGGAGCTCAGTTGCTTCTTCTACCATGTGAGGACAGAGCAAAAAGGAGTCATCTATGAATCAGGAAACCAGCCCTCACTGGACACTGAATTTGCCAGCATCTTGACCTTGGCTTTCCAGCCTAGAGAACTGTGAGAAATAAACTTCTGTTGTTTTTGAGATACCTAGTTTATGGTATTTTGTTATATCAGTCTAAATGGACTAAGACAATCAGTAATAACCCAGATGAAAAAAGTTGAGAGGAGTTTGCTTGGAAATGCTGTATAGAAGAAAAGAAATTTAAATAGGGCTTTAAAAGAAAAGAGTGACTTAGACAAAAATATTTTTAGCAGAGAACAGTTTGTTCAAATATGCATAGAAAAGAATAGTTGTGGTCAATATGGAAAAGAATACATGGACCAGTTTACCCCAGACCAAAAAGGGAGATTTAAAGGTCTGACTCAGAAATCCATGCTTTATCCCCAAACCAAGGATGCTTCAGCAGATGGAGATGAGGGGAGGCCTTATAAGAACTGTGGAGGGAGGATTAGTAAGAAATTGGTTAATGTACACAAAGAATGATTATATTTTGTAATGATGGATATGTAATTATCCTGATTTGAGTATCACATATTGCACACAGATATTGATATTCAACTCTGTTCCCCACAAATACGTATAATCAATTAGGTTTCAATAAAAAAAAAAATGAAAAGAAATAATTGTGGAGCTGGGAGTGGACCAGGAGATTCTTCTTTGATATTCAACTCTGTTCCCCACAAATACGTATAATCAATTAGGTTTCAATAAAAAAAAAAAAAAATGAAAAGAAATAATTGTGGAGCTGGGAGTGGACCAGGAGATTCTTCTTTTTTTTTTTGGAAGAGAATATGGATTAAAAATAGGTTCAAAAGTACCTCTCCAGTGTATACTGATAGAATTAGCATCCATAAATATGCAAGCCATTTTACGAAAGCGCAGCATGGAAGCTGCACTCCTGGTCACGCTGGAAAAGAAATGAAGGCATAATCCCAAACACACATGTTATGATTTTATTTTTAACTTGGAAAATGGTCTCACCAAAATGATTTTATAAGCCACCACTAGTTCCTGGGTTAGTGTGAAAAATTCAACTGCTATAAAGGAACAATGAAAAAGGGTAAACAATAATGAAGAGAAACGTACTTCTACTGCCCTTCCCGTTTAATACACAACTCAGAGTACTCTGGGCTCTACCACAGTGTGCCATGAAAACTGTCTCAAGTTTCTTCCTAGCTGCCAAACCCTTTGCATCCTTTATATTCTTGGCACCTTAGCTGACCACTCCCTTTCCTCTTGAAACTCTCAACTACCTTGACCTCAGTGACATCACTCTCTTTTTAGTTATCCTCTTTCTTCTCCCTTAAAGTATTGTCTATGTGTGACCACCTGCCACAGCTCTTTTCACTCTGTACCTTGATAAGTACAACTGATGAGAGTCTACTCCCAGGTTTTTAATCTCCATGTACATACTGATGATTCTCAAGGTATCCTCCAGGCCAGACCATTTATGCTTTTAGGCAATTTTCACTTGGTTCCAAAAATAGATCAGTTTCTTTATATCCCACAGTCAACTGACCATCTTCCTATGTGACCGGTTCTTCTCATACTCTCTACACCTTATAGAAGGACAGCACCCAGTTGCCTAATCCAGAACCTAGGTATTCCTCTGATTTCTCTATGTTTTACAATGAAAACTTTCAAGAACACATCCCAACAAACTCCATCATCTCTTCCTCATTCTCATGTTTACTTGTTAGATTTAGTTACCACCCTTTCTTTCTTGGATTTCTGAAAGAGTCAACTGGGCTCTATCTTTTCTCTAATTAACCTATCTTTCATATTACTACTAAACTGAACTTTCTAAAATGTTCATCAAATGCCATTCCTCTGCTGAAAGTGCTTAATGCCTGACCTTTGCCCTCCATATAAGGACCATCTTCCTGGTAATGCAAACAAGCCCCTCCTGTCCGGAGCCTGCTCACCTCAAGGTGCAGCTTCTATGGCTGCCCACAATCCAGTAATCTGCGGTTCCCCAAATGTGCCACGTTCTCTAAGGTCATGTTGCCTTTGCAACTGTATTCCTCCCACATTAACTAAAATGTTCATCAAATGCCATTCCTCTGCTGAAAGTGCTTAATGCCTGACCTTTGCCCTCAATATAAGGACCATCTTCCTGGTAATGCAAACAAGCCCCTCCTGTCCGGAGCCTGCTCACCTCAAGGTACAGCTTCTATGGCTGCCCACAATCCAGTAATCTGCGGTTCCCCAAATGTGCCATGTTCTCTAAGGTCATGTTGCCTTTGCAACTGTATTCCTCCCACATTAGATGTCTTTGCTCCTTTCTTTGCCTAACTCCTTATCAGCCTTGAGTCCAGATATCATCTCTCCCGAGAAACTGCCCAGGTATCATCACTAGATGCTTTTCCCATGCCATCTTTACAGCACCCATTGTTTTCTTACGACATATTTCTAAATTCTAATATTTATTCTTCTGTCTCTTCTACTAAACTGTGAGCAGTAGAATAGAGGCGATATTTCTTATTTCTGTACTCTCAGTGCCTACTACAATGTCTATCACATAACAGGCGTTTAAAGAACATTTGTTGTTGAAGTATTCTATACTGTAAATCAACAAAACAGAAAATAACACCTACAAAATAAATAATTTATGAGTATATGGTTTAACTTCTTGGTTAAGGAAAATTAATTTAATTAAACATGGATAAAATCATAGAGGGAAAATTTCTATGGAACTTTGAAGGGCACTTAGAAAAATGAGAGTTGTATAGCTCTGGAATTTTATTGTCTTATTTCATATTAAAATATAAGGTTTTCCTGCTGACGTGTAAGACTAACATATACTACAACGGACAGGTTTTTGTGTTATTATGTTTAAATTGCCATGTAGAGGAGCAGGAGGGGGACAAGGGGAGGAAGAGAATCACACAGAAAGAAAAGAAGGAGAGAAGAACGGACATTGAACAATTTTCCCTACAATACTGGGGAAAGTTTGAAGAGAGGGAAAAGAAGAGTATGCTTAGGGAGGATGTATGTCTGTCCGTATTTCACATGGAGAAGAACCTCACAGCAGAGCAGACAAGCCAAAGAAAAGGAGTGAGCAAGGCAAGGACACGATTTGAAGATAAAGAGTATTCAGGTCAGGCATTGAGCACTGGGTGGCAGAACCTTCCCAGAGAAGGTGGGTGTAGGACTGTGTAGGGTGTAGGGCTTAGGTGGGTGTAGGACTGTGTAGGGTGT
>NW_007730638.1:168907-183364 GCF_000696425.1 Galeopterus variegatus
GGGTGTAGGACTGTGTAGGGTGTAGGGCTTAGGTGGGTGTAGGACTGTGTAGCAGTGGGCATTAGCAATTTGCCTTTGGAAGAGAAAGGGAGATGGGGAAGGCTCAGGGTAGCAGGACTTGTACAGCCTTGAAATACCTAGTAGCCCTCTGTTAGACGATTGCTGTATAAGCTCCACATCATCTTCAGCATCCGTTTTCTTCCAAAGAAATATTATGTATAACCTTGGGCAGATCACAGAAATGTTATCACAGTTGCTCATCTATAAAGTATTCTGTAAGGTTTTACACTATCTACACTAATATTCAATGGTTCTATGTACTATGCAGTTTATACCAGAGACTCAAAAAGGTCAAGCAACAACAAAAAATTATATGAGAAGATGATACAGGAATGAATAAAATAATAATTATTCCAAAGAAAGGAATTGTTAATAGGGTGAGAAAATTATCAGTGTAGTTTAGAATTGAGAACTCCTGTCCACCACTGCAAATCAGTCTGAGAATCACTTCTCTGATGTTATCACTGGACATATGTACTCCTGGGTAAACAGACCCAAACCCACAGTTCTCAGCAGAAACCACCATGCATGCCGAATTTACATTATGAATATTCAGCTTTTTTCTATCAGACTATTAACATATTTTTATCACATTCATTACCAGCATTACAAATGTATAAAATGTCAGGACTTTATACAGTAAATAATTGATCTAGAAAGAGGAAAAGAACAAGAAGCAGCAAAGCATGACTAAGATCATGAGGAAGAAATATTTACAATATATTAAGAACAAATATATATTTGTTCAAGTGAGGAAAAAACTGAAGTCTGCTCTGTACCACCATTTTCCTACATCAGACACTGGAATTCCAAATAGGAGTCACTGAACAAGGTTTAGGAAAATGTAAAAGGCATGCCTTATTAACTCCTGGACATCTCATTTCTTGGTCATAAATACTATTAACTTGTATTACAAACTGCCATAAAACTTGTAGATAAAAGATAATTTATGCTCAGTATACAGAAGCTAATGTTTCCATACTCCCAAGAAGCACAGGGGCAGAAAATGAGAAAGCGTGTACATGAAACCTGGAGGCATCCCTGCCGTGCACGGGTGGCATGATAAACATGGCCTGAGCACCTGACTATCCTCACAGGAACACAGCCTAACTAGCACCGACACCATGATGCTTCGCGTCACCAGCGCCTCAGATTTTCTAGTTCAGAAATTTGCTCATAAGAGCTGGCCAGTTAGCTCAGTTGGTTGGAGTGCTAGAATGCAGTGTTGATAACACCAAGGTGAAGGGTTCAGATCCCCATACTGGCCAGCCTCCAAAAAAAAAAAAAAAGAAATTTGCTCATAAAAGGCGATGCTGTCTTATTAAAGATATATTTTTGGCAGTAAAAGAAGGATGTTTACTTTTAACAGATGAGATATTATGCATTGTACTTTTAATTTTCTATTTTTAAAATGACAGATTAACTACTCCTTAAAAGTAAATGCTACCTACTGAGGTGTTTATTCATAACAACATTTTTGACCCAGTCAGTGAAATATGCCAAAATACAATATAAAAAAACATACATACTAAAATATAAACCAGCTAAACAATTCCAACATCTTTTCATATTCATATAGACCTAAGACTATATACTACATTACACTTGTTTTAAAATCCAATTTATAGTTAACAAAAATAAATCACAGAAAGGGGATTGAAAAGAGAGGGTAGACTTCAGGCTGGAACAAAATAAACAATTTTAAGTGAATTGCTACTAGACATATAAGTCAGTCTCAAATGAGTAAAGTAACTGTAATGAATGAAAGATGATTACTTATTTATACAACCAGGTCTCACACGAGTCTCACATGTAGACTCTCTGCAAGAAACAAAGAACATCACAGAAATACTAAGATGATTTGAGCATAGACAGGTTTTTTTAAAAAGAGAAGCACATTTTACTTCCAGTATCTAGGACCATTCTAGCCAATTAACATTCTATAACAGACAACACTTGTTCTCTTAGCAAGTTACAACACTAAAAAATTTATCATTCAAACAGTTCCCAAAAGATATCTTATTCCTCCTGCTATTGTCTTTTAATTCCAGAAATCTATAATTGCAAAACAAATTCTAGAAGACACTGTTCTCAAAACTAACACTCATAATATTTAACACACATTGAATTTTACAACTTTTGATATATTTTGGCAGAGCTCAATAGTAATCTCATGTAATCTGTTTATATAATAAAGATTATTGTTTCATGTACATTTTGTTATAGTTGAGAAAAATTCAGAAAGTCATTTTTCTTTAATTTAGGGGCACATCAACAAGGTGGGATATACCCTTAAAATGCATCCAAGATTTATCTTATTTGAAAGTGACGTCATGGAGGGGGAAAACATCTATCCCTCTCTATATATGTACACACAGATATACATATATATATCCACATATATATACATATCTCCATATACATACAACACTGACTGGTCATTCAGTTATTTATTACTTATGGATAATTACCAGCCTGTGAACTGTGACTTGTTTTAAGAGCTTATCATTTGCATTTTAGTTCATTAACCTCATGAAAGAGGAAATGTTGCGTAGTGGAAAAAGTGTTGAGTCAAAACACTTTGCTGTGTGACTGTATTATCTGTCTTGCTTTGCTCACAGTATTGCTTTGAAGCTCAAATGAGACACTTCTTGTAAAATTGTCAAAATTGTCTTCCTCCTCAACAGCTATGAGTTAACTTTAATTTTAAAAATAAATTTTAAAATGTTTAAAGTCATTATTTGGCACTAAAGCATACCACACATTTTCTTGAGCCTAGTTCCACAATATTTGAAAACAGTTTCAATTTAAATGTATGTTTCTTCTGCCCATCCTGACTGTGATGATAAATCCTAATAACAATGAACAATATGCTGTAGACATCCTTTCTGAATACCACTCAAATATGCACATTACCTAATAGTGCATGTATAACATATAACATAGTTATATATAAAAATTAAAAAACAAAACAAAAAAACACCTGGTAGAGCCAGGGGTCTACCTCA
The DNA here is from genome assembly GCF_000696425.1 of Galeopterus variegatus. Lineage (NCBI taxonomy): Eukaryota > Metazoa > Chordata > Mammalia > Dermoptera > Cynocephalidae > Galeopterus > Galeopterus variegatus. Next base: position 171,976 of record NW_007730638.1, read on the forward strand.
ATGGTGCAAGTATAATTTCTAGGATGTATAATGCTTCTGTGTAATAATTTCAGTATAGCTTTTAATTGATTTTTAGGATTAATAACATAGCATAAGTGTAGAATAAAAAGTACTTAATAATATGGTAGATCACATGAGACTCATTCATATTTTAAACCCCCAAATATACTCATTTTGGCTTTCGCATTTGTGTTTTGAATTATCTTGTTACTCCCTTACTAAAAGTGAAAGAAAAGCAGAGCATTAGAATGTATCTCTAGAAAGAAGATTTCCCTAGAATAGGGTGGATGGAACAGAGAATGTTGCATGAGTTTTTTGTCCCACACTATGTCATAATTACTTTTTTAGGACAAGATAATTTTGTAGTTGTTTTGATAACATAAAATCAAATTACCATAGACAGAATCTATAGGACATGTGTTTGGAGATGTAGGCTATGCAGGTACACTTAACATAATTACCAGGTTTGAAGAATTGGGGATTCTGCTTTAGTAACTAACTAAAATTCAACACATTTTACATGATGTTCCTATAAACTGTGCAGGGTCATGATTCCAGAATTTCTTTCAAGACTTCAGTTTCTGGAAGTCTGACAGAGACCATGCTCTGTGTTCACACAGTATTTCCTTTTCCTGAGCCCATGGCCTTTGTTTCCTAGCCTGCCTTGTGGTTGAGCCAGGGCAGTATAACTGCATTCCTACCACAGGTGACCCTGGCCAAGGCCTGATCTAGCCTTCAAAGACATGCGGTGCCACTTCCTAGTGATTTTTCTCCCCTGCTGCAGCAATGTGTTTCAGTTGACTTAGATATAAAATGGAAGATGCTACCCAAACCACATGAGATTCATCATTAATGGAAAAAAAAAAAAAAAAACTTAATAAACTTAATCTCAGGTAAGCCTCTCAGATTTGTGGTTAATTATAGACAGGGTAAGACCTGACTTACAGAGGTAGTATGGTATAGATTAGTACCCTGAAAAACTGAAAAATGCTAGATAAAATTAAAGGGATCCTTTCAAAATGCATCGAACATCTGCCTTAAAACAACGACAACAACAAAAACCTAAGTTTTGATATAAAAAGAAGACCAAAGCTAACGTTCATCTTATGGGTGTTAACCAAATCAGATGAATGTAAGCTTCAGTTTCCAAGGCCTCCATATATGGAAGCCATCAAGAGACAAAGGCAAGGTCTGCCCGGGGTAGGAATCTAAAAGGAGTTTGTCCCATATAAAGCAGAGATCCTAAATATCAAGATGAATATAAATCACACTCCCACTGGACTGCTAGAAAAACAGCCCGACTAAACCTTGGCACTCTATATCTGAGAAGAGGGAAAAAAGTCTCCCCTGAGCATTTGTAACCAAATGGCAAACTCCCAGCAGTATTATGTGCAGAACCTGTACCACCTAGATAGTCCAAAAAAGTCTCAAACTAATGTCTTAAGTTGTTAATACCCCCAAGAACTGGGCGACGAGTCCACTCAGAAGTCTGGCAAAAGCAAATGTAAATTCTCCTTAGACTTATTTTTAACTCATACCTCAAATAATTCCCATGCGTACAGTTCTCAGAAATGTGAGGTCATGGCCAAAAATCACAAAACACAGAAGAAACTGAGGTTACAAAATATGAAAGCAGAAATGAGCATAAAAGGCAGCTAACTTACACTGGAATTATTCTAGAATATAAAATAAGTTTGACAATTACATTTTTTAAAAAAATCTTGGAAACATAAAGGGAAAGCATATAAGAAAGAAGACTTGTGACAGGAACTAAAACTCAGTGGATGGAGCAGAATAGACACGGATGAAGGGGGAGTGAAACACAGCAGAGAGGTGATGAAGAACTTCAGACTGCTGCCAAGACAGATTAACACATAGAAAATATGAAATGAAGTTTTGAGATATACGTGATACATTTAGAGGATTTTTCTTTTATGTATCTAATTGGAGTTGCAAAGGAAAAGAGAAAGAGAATAGGACAATATTTGAAAACATAATGGTTGAGAGTTTTCCAGAACTGAGGACAGACAGCAATCTATAGATGAAGGAAATCCAGTGAATCCCAAACTGAATGTGATTTAGAAATCCCACAGTTATACTAATCATAGTGCAGTTGCAAATCACCAAAAACAGTGAAACCATCTGAACAGCAGGTCAATTTTTAGATGTGGCTTTTTCTATTAATCTTTCAATTATACTTTTAAAAAATTCTACTGCAGTTTAAACTAGTAATCCATTAATGATAGTAGCTAGACAATGACAAGTTACTGTTGAGTACTTTAGCTATCATACTATCCATTCAATACAACATGATATAGCTCAATGCTTCACAATGATATAAAGTTTCAAACTTCTGAAATTCTTGGGAAACTATACGTTTTTTAACAAACATGATATTCAATAAGGAATCGAAGAAGCATATCTGTACATGTCATACCGCTAATGGAAATCTTTTAATGACTTCCCAAAAGCTATGACAAAAAAGTTCACACTGGATTGTGTGGAATTTAAGTCTCTCTACAATCAGTATCCAAACCAGTTTTCTAGTCTTATCTTCTGGCATTTTCCCATATGATGCTCACGTTCTTGCTGCCCATTCTATAATACACCCTACACCTCCATGTTTCGTTACTGGCTCCTCCTGGCTTGAATAACTCTCCCACCATCTCCCATGGCAAATGTCTACTCATCCTTGAAGATTCTGTTAACATGTAAGCTCTGTAGAATGTATGTTCCACAAAAGCAAGGTTTTTAAATCTGTTTTGCTGACTGATAGAAAAGTATCCCTAGAAAAGTGCTTGGCATATAGCAGGTACTCAACAAACATTTGTTGGATTAATCAAGTGAATAAAATGTGAGTGCCTCTGTGAAGCCTTACCTTACTACTCACTACTCCCATGCCCAAGTTATTGACTCTTTCATCTTTATGCACTAATCTTTTAACACTCATTATGATTATGTTTTTATAAACATCTCCTTCACTGAATATGAACTAGAGAGCAAAGATCATACTTAACTTCTTTTTTATCCTCAACTGTCATGCAACGGATTGGCAGCAGGCACTCTATAACTGTTGCTGACTGAATAAATGGATAGTATGGAGTGTGAAATCTGAACTCGGCTCCCCTTCCACATTTTTCCAGGAAGCAACAAGGTAAAGAGCCAGTAAAAAATGCAAAACTAGCTGAATGAAAATAAGCATGCATTAAACCTACTATATTAACTAAACAACAATTTTTAATAATGATATGTTGCAGATGGATAGCAGATAGGGTAGAAGCAAAATTATAAGCCGTGCATTACAATGAGAGGCAGAAACAAAAAGTCTTCAAAAAAATGTTACCAACAATTATTTTTTAAAACTGAAATCTACCCATCAACCTTATAAAATTTGTTTACTTAGTAAGAATTCTGTTCTATGTACTACAGTGATAGAAAATTTCCTTGATGTTTATCAGTGGAAATGAATGGCATCATCATTAATAATTTATTCTTAACTAGTGAATTAATAATCAGGCAACTTATGCATAGTAAAAGCTAAAGATTTTCTTTTAAGTGCTTAACAAAATCAAATCCAGTTTCCCATGATAATGACAACACTCAAAATATATGAAAATTCCATTTGAAATATTTTGCCAAGCCTTGTGTTCCCACTGTTGAGGTTTTTCTCAAGTGTCATTCACATTTATCTACTCAAAATGCAAAAGTGCTAAACTGAATTTAGTCAATTAAAAGTTAAAAGATTTTCTTTTTTTTGGGGGGGGGCACAATCAAATGAAAACTTTGAGGCTTCTCCTCTACAGTGATCTGGGGAGACAGACTAAAGTAGCAATAGTAAGCAAAAATGGTCAATTTCACTCATAGTTCAAAGACAAAGCTGAGCCAAAGTTTCCTCCTAGTCTATTCAAATGTTAGAAGTTTTGTGAAAGCAAATTTCTGACACTATATTTTTCACTTACTGGTTGGAGCAGATAGATGAGAGATTCCTCTTGGATCATTATAATTGGCAAAGGAGTGATGTGTCGCGCTTGAAACAGGGTATTCACAGATGCCATAATCTGGTCAAAACGCCCAGCAAGACCTCCCAGTATCACAATCATGTCAACCTAAGCAAGACAAGTAAAACTGGGAGTCACATATGTAAAGAACATTAAATAATTAAATAGCATTAAACACCTGAATAGAGCTTTCAATACTATATTTTGTCTGATAAAATGAGAGAGAAAAAAAAAAAAACAAACAGACATCATTTCTGTTGTTCATTTGGAGTAATTAAGTTGCTTGTCCAAGGTCACATAACTGGCAAGTAGCAGAGCCTGATGTTAAGACCAACTCTTTTGAGTGCAAATTCTAAGTTTTTCCCATCTGACTATTCACCTAAAAAAAAACAGCCATCTCTTCCTCTAAAATTCCATTTGTGTGTTCCTCTCATGTGAAAGTCTACTCTCATTTGTAAGATATCAGCATAGTCAGAGCTGGCATAATGATTATGAAAGAGGAAGACCGGAAAACCTTAACTGAAACACTGTAAGAAAACTATGCATACAGTAAAAACTAACAGAAATAATCATTCTGTCTGGTATAAACATTATTTTAAAATAAGGAGTATTTACTTTTTAGGTTTTCAAATAGTATATTTTAAAAAGCTTAGATAATGTGTAATCCATGAAGATGCCATGATTTTAGAAGGATAACCTGTTACACAAGCACCAATAGAAACTGTTCAATTCCTAGGGGAAAGATAAATGGTATGAGCTACATGAAGACAAAGGCTATGTTTCTCTGGTTCAGTGGTTATAGCCCTGGTACTTCGCACAGTGCCTAATACATACAATGCTGAAGAGTTTGATGAATGAATAAATGAAGACATTGGAAGAAAAGACCCAGCCTGAGCAAGAAATAGAGTCGTTGCCATACTGTGGAAATATATGAATCAGAATAGGATTTTATAAAAACACTAAAAGTAAGTTACATAGAAGAACCAAGTCTGGAATGAGTTTCCTATTTCTGACCTTATTGGAGTATAGGGAGAATGTGTTAAGATGCTTCGTGTCAAAGCTAGAATTTAAGACAGACAAACCACAAATCTATAGGACCTAATACTCTAGAACTCCAAGAATTAGGTTTGGGGCCCAGGAAAACCTTGCACCCTAGGAAACATGTATTATTCTGAATAAATAAGCAAAGTCAGGGACATCCATTAATCTTCAGAGGAAAGAGCTAACTTACAAGCAATTAAACTAGACTTCCTGAAGAGATGGCTTCCACTTGGCATATCATTACTGTTTAGGAGGCCTTATTAAGAAGGCCACCCAGACCAGTTGGAAAATGCCTAGAGATTATGTATGACCTCGGGAAAACTAAGGAGAATTTGCTTTCAACTGAAGAGAAATATAACAAAAGGAGTAGTATATGACGGCATATCATTACTGTTTAGGAGGCCTTATTAAGAAGGCCACCCAGACCAGTTGGAAAAGGCCTAGAGATTATGTATGACCTCAGGAAAACTAAGGAGAATTTGCTTTCAACTGAAGAGAAATATAACAAAAGGAGTAGTATATGAAATATAAAGTTCTAAAGCTCCAGTAAAAACCACATGGCAAATTCCTATCCACATGATCCTAAATTCACATCAAAATATAAAGTTCTAAAGCTCCAGTAAAAACCACATGGCAAATTCCTATCCACATGATCCTAAATTCACATCAGAAAAAAGGCCTGATGAAAGTTTATTCACTAGGCAGATTCTGGAGTCTCTCTTGTAGGCTCTCATTTTTTCATTACTGTACTCTAAGCCTTGAGGGATTCTATAACCTTTAAGGCTGAAATTTAATCCCCATCTTCTACAATGGGATATCATGATGAATAAGCAATATCTGTAAATCAATCACTGAATTTTTCAGAAGAAAGAAGCAGCAAGATTACTTCTCATCACTACTCATTTTCCCTCCAGGAAGTATTTAGCAAGATTGATTAAAAACATTAGAGGATCAATGCAAGCTTCAGGTAGGGTGGGGGAGGAATCAGCTTCAGAGCATTTCTGCAGTTCTCTTGTTCTAGCTGGGAGTAGGACATCTGATATGCACAGAGATTGAAGAAAGTGGACTACTCCTGCATATTTACATAGGCTTTACAAGCTAGATTAATTTCTTTAAGAAAATTGTGCCACTGAGATAGGGTGTTCAATCTAAAATAGACCATTTATAGACTGCAATGGTGCCTAGTGAAACCAAAGCCCTGTGCAATTATTTCTAACATCACCCAGCCACTCTTTGTTATAACCTTTGATATACTTGTGTATATATCTCATTCTAAAAGAGGCCTATAAATCACAGACACTAGCATAGTGTTTGCAACAGAGTAGACAACAGGTATTTACTGAACTTCCCTTGAGAATATAAACACTCAGGAAAAACTGAATAAATAACCAGAGAACCAAGAAGCTAATTATTAGGCTGGGTTAACATCACCTAATTTCTACAAAATAGTACTTCCCTACTTGGTAAGGGTTCCAATAGATAGTAGCTTTTGAAAAAGTTAACATGTCACTCTTATTACCCCAGTTACACATTTTATAAATTTATAAGCTTCATTCATAAATAAATGACAAATAAGAAAAATTCATAAATAGTTATTAATCATTTGCCATGTGCTAGGAACTATTATTCTCAACACTTAAGATACATCAGTAAAGAAGACAAAAGCCCCTGGCTTCATGGGGTTGACATTCAAATGGAGATTAATATATACTTAATGAAAACAAAAAGTAAGTATATGAGTTAGAATGGGGAAAAGGTGGTAAATGCTAAAGGAAAATAATAGAGTTGAGAAAGAAAAAGCAAAATGCTGATTGGAAAGGTGCTTCAACTTTAAATCAGATAAGGAGGGTAAGGCTACATTGAAAAAAGTAACAGAGTAGCAAGAAAGACCCAAAAGAGATTGAGGGAGCTGACTACATAGTAGTAGACGGACACCTGAGGTGGGGATGTTTTAGAAAACACTGTAATAAGGCCATACAGATGTTACATGGCCTCAAGAATTTTCAAGTAGCTTCAGGAGACTAGTTGCCAGAACTGAATGAGAAATTAATAGGGGGAGTAGGAAAAATCAGAGTAAAATATGAGTGCTAGATTTGTACAGAGCTTTTTAAAGCACTGTAACGTCCTTGACTTTTATTAGCATTAAATTGGGAGCCATTCTGAGCAGAGAAGTGATATGATTTATATATTTTTTACAAGTCATCATGCTGGGTGTGTTGAGAATAAATGGTGGAGAGGCAAAGAAGAGAGTCAGAGGCAGTAAGAGACACTGTAGCAAAACACACAACAGATAAGTTTGCTAGCCCCTATCCATCAGCAGCATCTACGTTGCAAAACCCAGTGGTTAATTTTCAGTCTTTACGTTACTTGATTCATCAGAAACATCTGAAATTCATTCTTCCCTCTTCCTTGGTACATTTTCTTCCAGGAAGATGGGCATTCAGCAAACCACATTCTCTTGATCTCACTGGTTGCTCTTTCTCAGTATCCTTTGCCAGCATGTTAATTTTGGCATAGTCCAGAGCACAGCTCTTGATTCTCTTCTCTTCTGTAATTACATTCCCTTCTTTGGTGTCTCACTCAGTCCTGTGGTTTTAAACACCACCTACATCAACACTTCCTAAACGTGTGTCTCCAGTCCAGACCTCTCTCCTGAACTCCAAGCTCATCTATCCAACTGCTTACTTAATATCTGCCTTTGAATATCCAACAGAGATCTCAAAGTTAACCTAATCTTTCAGGTTCCCCTACTTTTTCCCCATATCGGTTGCTGAAGCCAAAATCCCAGAGTCATCCTCAACTCCTCTCTTTCTCTCAGATCTTTTTTATTTATTCTCTCGAAAGTTCTTTTAGCTCTACCTTCAATATGTAGCCAGAATGTCTCCACTTCTCACTTCCCACAACCTCTTCACAACAATGGATCAAGCCACCAAAAATGGACAGGGGCTGTGAGCCACCTTTACATCTCATTTGCATTACTGCAGTGGCCTCCAACAGGTTTTTCTGCTTCTGCACTTATTCCCTCACAAACCGTTCCCAATACAGTATCAAAAATGATCCTGTTGGAATGTAAATCATATTATGACATTCTTCTGCCCCAAATGGTCCAACTGTTTTCCAATATTTTTTATTAGGACCTACAGAGCCCTGCAGAAATTGATATCCAGTTACCTCTCTGATCTCACCTTCTGTTTTTCTTCTCCTTTATACTCCAGCCATACTTCCTTTGTCTTCTGCATTCTTTGAATACACCAGTTTCTCCAACTTCAAGGACTCTGCATTGGCTGTTCTTTTTGTCTGGAATGCATTATCCCCAGATATTCACTTGGCTAGCTTCTTTAATTCCTCCTCCATTGGTCTTCTGTCTAAAACCTCCCCCTCCCCAGTGCCAACAGTTCATATCCCCATTTCCAGCTTTAAACTTCACCCTTAGCACTTCTCATTATCTAGTACCATGCTAAATAATTTATTTGGCTTGTCCTATTATTTGTCACCCAAATTAGACTATAAGCAACTTGAAGGCAGAGATTTTCTACATTTGGTACGTCTAATGGGGCATGATATATAATAGGGGTCCAATAAATACTTGTTGAATAAGTGAATGAATGAAACAAGGGTTGAAGCACAGTAAAAGAGCACGGTCAATGCAACAAAGCACTGGTGGAGTTGAGTAATTGTTGGAGACAGAGTACAAGAGAGTGGGGCAGATGGATAAAATAGAGATAATGGAGGGCGTGCAAATCTTGTTACAGACAAGATCAAGGTACGTTCTTAGAACTGAGTAATTTAGGTAAAGAGGTAAACAACATAAACAGAAGGAATAAGTTCAAGGAAACAAGAAGTCAGCGTATTGGAAGGTTCATTCAGGTGTACACGGAATTTGCCATGAATCAGGACAGCACTGTTAAGAAAGTGTTGGTGACCTAGAAGTTGACTCTATCAAGACACGAGGGGAAGTAACCAGAACTATAAGAAGGACTATTGCAGTGAGTGATAAGGGAGATACAATCTGATGACATGAGATTTGGGGTTGGAGTTTTCAAGGGAGAAGAAAAATGGAATAGGAGCCATATATGCAATTTTAAATTTCCTAATAGCTACATTTGAAAAAGAAAAAAAAAGAGGTAAAATTAATTTTAAAATATATTTTATTTAATATATCTAAAATATTGTCATTTTAACATGCAGTTCCTACAAAAAAAATATTGAGGGATTTTACATTTTTTACACATGTAGTCTCCAGAAACCTCTATGTCTTTTATAATGATTGCACACCTCAATTTCAACTAGCTACATTCCAAGTGCTCAGGTTCATAGTGGCTAGAGTTTTGGACAGCACAGATCTAGAAACACAAAGAGTGGTGAAGACACCTACCCCTGCTTCCAGAGCATATGCTAGAAAAGCAGTGGGAGGGAAAACAAAACCAAACACCACCACTATGATGTGGCAGAGAATCACTGCCTGTAGGGGAGAGCCCAGTTCCTGTCCAAGTTAGAATGTAAACATATAGCAAATATAAGAGAATTTTATTAAAAATGGACCTTGAACTTCAGAGGTCACTAAAGGGAAGCATATACATATTCTAAGATGTCTATTCATTTTAGAACATGCCTACCATTCTCTAAAACTTAAGCTATCTCAGAGGCTAACACATTTCCTCTTGGTTGGTAATGAGTCAAGGATTAAATGTCTAATTCTGAAAATTGTCATTACAATCCTATTAGCTTCACAGGTAAAATATTCTAAATAATATATTTGTGCATACATACATACAAGTACCTAGCACATACCTATTATACCATATTCTTTAATATACAAAATGTAAAAAATAAGCTTCCATATATTTCCTAAATTTAAGTCAGGATATTTTACATGGATCTTTTTTGTTAACAAGGGGAAGTGGGATGAGAATAAAGATTGCCTTCGGCTTTTCATACGCAATCACTTCTAGCAAAAAGAACCTCGAATTCCTTGATTAATACACTGGAGATCTGACTATAGTATTGTACAGTACTTACATAGCCGTGGAACCACATATAAGTTGTGTGACCTCCTTGTGACTTAGGAGGCGCATCTGTAAAGGTAGGGGATGGACTAAATTCACTAATATTTTTCAAGACTCCTTTCACTTGTTACAGTGCACATAAAGTTGTTTGGTTTCCACCATAATAAATCAAATAATAATTGTCTATTTTGTTTAGAAAATAAGCCCAGAAAGAAAAACTTGGCTTTGCATTTTTTTCTTTAATAGAATCATAACAAGACTGGTTGAGGGATATATAACACCAAAAGGAGAAGCAATTTCATTTTTCTATTACAACAGTAAAAGTCCTTCAGTAGAAAAATCACAAGTTTTTCTCCATTTGTCCACAAAAAGACTTATATACAGTGTGCATACAGTCTACAGCAGGGACAGTGGCTGTCAGCACATTTTAATTACATTTACTTTCCACAAATCGAATTCTGGGGATGCATAAATGGATAATTTCTTTGGTAGCTCTCCCTGATAGAGAGATCATACAATTTAATGTACAAACTGAGACACTTTCAGAAGTAAAAGGGGTACATTATACACTAATTACACCAAGAATACAGGCATAAAGTAGGACTACCCCAAGTAAACCAAGACATACATTCACCATACTGTTTGAGAGTTACAACTAACATTAGCATAGCCAACTTAATAAAATTAAACACCAAGGTCTAAAAAACTGTAGACATTATGCTTAACAAGGTTTCCTTAATTTTCAAAGATCTGTACTGTACACAGTGAGGCTTCAATTGAATGATGGTGTATTAGTTGATTTTGTGTTGCTATAATGGAAATACCTAAGACTGAGTAATTTATAAAGGAATGAGGTTTATTTGGCTTACAATTCTGGGACAGCTGCATCTGGCACAGACCTTAGGCTGCTTCTACTCATGGCAGAAAGTAGCAGGCAGGTGGTGAGTACAAGCAGATCACATGGTGGGAGGAAGCAAGAGAGAGAGAGAGAGAGAAGGTGCCAGGGTCTTTTTAAGCAACGAGCTGATTCTGGGATAGCTGCATCTGGCACGGACCTTAGGCTGCTTCTACTCATGGCAGAAAGTAGCAGGCAGGTGGTGAGTACAAGCAGATCACATGGTGGGAGGAAGCAAGAGAGAGAGAGAGAGAGAGAGAAGGTGCCAGGGTCTTTTTAAGCAACGAGCTAATTCTGGGACAGCTGCATCTGGCACAGACCTTAGGCTGCTTCTACTCATGGCAGAAAGTAGCAGGCAGGTGGTGGGTACAAGCAGATCACATGGTGGGAGGAAGCAAGAGAGAGAGAGAGAGAGAAGGTGCCAGGGTCTTTTTAAGCAACGAGCTCTC
>NW_007730638.1:185421-186339 GCF_000696425.1 Galeopterus variegatus
TTCCACCCCTGGCCCCCCAAAATTCATGTCACTCTCACATACAAAATACAATCATTCTATCACAACAGTCCCAAAAGTCTTAGCTTGCTGCAGCACCAACTTAAAAGTCCAAAATCTCCTCTGAGACCAAAAGCAAAAGTCCTTCCAGCTGTGAACCTGAAAAACAAAACCAAATTTATCTACTGCCAAGATACAATGGTGAAACAGACATTGGGTATACATTCCCATTCCAAAAGGGAGGAATATGACAAAAGAAAGGGCCCCAAACAAGTCCAAAACCCAGCAGGGCAGACATTATGTCTTAAAGCTCCAAAATAATGTTCTTTGACTCCAAGTCCTGCATCCTGTGTACAACTGGGCATCTGGGCCCCCAAAGCCTTGGGCAACCTCACTTCCACAGCTCTGCCAGGTGCAGCCCAGTGGGCAGCGCTGGTGCCTGCAGCTTTTCCAGGCTGGTGTTACATGTTACCAGTGTTACTGCAGTTCTGGAGTCCTGGCAGAAGCCCTGCTGTCTTGGCTCTACTAGACATTTTCCTGGTGAGGGTTCTCTGTGGGGGATCTGACCCTACATTCTTGCTCGGCATTGCTGTTGTAGATGGTCTCTGTGGTGGCTCCACCCCTGCGGCAGGTCTCTGCCTCAGTCCCCAGGCTTTTCCATACATCCTCCAGAATCTGGGTGGAGGCTGCCAGCCTCCACTGCTCTCACGTCCTGCTGGCCTGCAGACTTAAAACAACATGGACGCCACCAAGGTTTTGGGCCTCTACTCTCCAGGGCTGCTGCACAAACCACACTTTGGGCCACTCCAGCGGAGCAGGTGGTATGCAGGGAGCAGGTTCCCGAAGGCATCTGTACCCCAGGTCTGTCCTCTGGGACAACTCAGTCCTTCTAGGCCTCAGGCCCTGTGATGGGTGGGGCAC
>NW_007730639.1:0-12820 GCF_000696425.1 Galeopterus variegatus
GTGAAAGCATTTGCTGTCTCATTAATACCAAAGCCTCTAAGGTCCTTGAACCTGACTTCCTGCTATTTGCAACTTATCCTGCCTTGTGGCTTGGTGTGCCTGTCTTGCTCCCTTTTCCCATTTTATGGCAAATTTCCCATTTTATGTCAAAAGAGTATGACATGCTTTTTGGTGATATTTTAAATTTTTATTGAAGTATAACTTGCATACAGAAATGTGAACAAATATTAAATGTGTGAGTCAACTTTTAGACTTTTTATGTCTGCCATGCCCACGTGAGATAAAAGGTGCTCAGTTCCCATGAGTTCAGGTTACAGGACCCAGCTCTGGGTTTCGGGCCACTGCCCAAGGTCTCAAGCCCCTCCTCTTGGGCCTCTCCTAGAGGCGAATTACTGATGCCTGTAGGACCTATTTTTAGCACCAACACAGGGAGAATGAGACCACAGGGGTGGACTTATGCAAATACAGTAGCTGAGCATGCTCAGTAAAAGGAATTTATACAGGTTATATGACCCCAGTGACTGAGCATGCTCAGTTGAAGGGAGTTTATCCTTTGAATGACCTTCCACTGGAGGGGTGAAAGCATTTGCTGTCTCATTAATACCAAAGCCTCTAAGGTCCTTGAACCTGACTTCCTCCTATTTGCAACTTATCCCGCCTTGTGGCTTGGTGTGCCTGTCTTGCTCCCTTTTCCCATTTTATGTCAAATTTCCCATTTTATGTGAAAAGAGCATGACATGCTTTTTGGTGATGTTTTAAATTTTTATTGAAGTATAACTTGCATACAGAAATGTGAACAAATATTAAATGTGTGAGTCAACTTTTAGACTTTTTATGTCTGCCATGCCCACGTGAGATAAAAGGTGCTCAGTTCCCATGAGTTCAGGTTACAGGACCCAGCTCTGGGTTTCAGGCCACTCCCCAAGGTCTCAAGCCCCTCCTCTTGGACCTCTCCTAGAGGCCAATTACTGATGCCTGTAGGACCTATTTTCAGCACCAACACAGGGAGAATGAGACCACAGGGGTGGACTTATGCAAATACAGTAGCTGAGCATGCTCAGTAAAAGGAATTTATACAGTTTATATGACCCCAGTGACTGAGCATGCTCAGTGGAAGGGAGTTTATCCTTTGAATGACCTTCCACTGGAGAGAGTTTATCCTTTGAATGAGCTTCCACTGGAGGTGCTAAAGAGCACAGAATATTCTTGAATATGTTTAAGGCATGTGACAGAATTTGACCAATGAGCATGACCTGAAAGCAGACCAACTGAGCATGTGCAAGACTAGATTACATATCAGGGAACCACTCCCTTAGTTGAATTTCATTAGATGTCATGAATATGTATTAGATATTGAAACTAAAAATTGTGGAAACCTGGTAGAAGGCTGGAATGCTGCTTACTCTCCTAGAGCCAGCCCTCACTTCACCTGAGGTGAGTATTTCTCCCTTTTTTATATCAAACTTACCTTTAGCAGGCTGCTGTTCACTCTAGAGACACCCTGCACTAGCTCTAGAGTGAACAGCGGCCTGCACTTTGTCTGTGAATGTGTATTTCTTACTTTTGTGATAAACCTGGTGTGGGTCCTGCTCAGTCTCCAGAGCTAGGCTGCACTCTCTCTGTGAAATCTGTATCTCTTATTTATTACATTAAACCTGTCTTTACTTTCTGCTGTGACTCTGCTCTTGAATTCTTTTCTGTGGTGGAGTTAAGAACCTGGTAGAGGACAGGGTGGGTTGAGGCTGGCCATCTGTCCTCCCCAGACCCTCTCCTCCAGTGTCACTCCAAGATATAGAAGGTTCCTCCTTGCCCCTTCCCATTCAGTCTCTGGTCCCAGAAATAACCACCTCTCTGATTTCTATTACCACAGGTTGGTTTTGCTGTTCTTGAATTTCATTTAAATAGAATCATATAGTGACAGGTATCTGGCTTTTCTCACTCATAAAGTTTTCCTTGTGTGTGTGTGTTTTTAAAATTGTGATGAAAGCACATATCATTAAATTTACCATCTTAATAATTTTTAAGTGTACAGTTCATCAGTGTTAAATATATTTACATTGTTGTGCAACAGATCCATGCAACTTTTTCTTCTTGCAATACTGAAACTCTATACTCACTAAATACTAATTTCTTCTACCATTCTGTTCAGCTCTTGGCAACCACATTTGTATTTTCTGTTCCTATAATTTTGACTACTTTAGACACTTTGTATAAATTGAATTATACTGTATTTGTCCTTTTGTGGCTAACTTAGCATTAATGTCCTCAAAGTTCAACCATGTTGAAGCATGTGACAGGATTTTCTTCTTTTTTAAGGTTGAATAATATTCCATTCTATGTGTGTACCACATTTTTCACTCATTCACCTGTTAATGGACTTGTGGGTTGCTTCCACCTCTTGGCTATTGTGAATGATGCTGCCATAAACATGGGTGTGTAAATATCTCTTTAAGTTCCTGCTCTGAATTCTTTTCAATGTATACAGAGGAGAGTTTGCTGGATCATATGGTAACTGTATGTTTAACTTTTTGAGGAAACTACGTACTGTTTCCCATAATGGTTGCACCATTTACATTGCCACCAACAGTGCACAATAGTTCCAGTGTCTTCGCATCCTCACCAGCACCTGCTGTTCTCTGTGCTTTTGATAGTAGTCATCATAATGGATACGAGGTGATATCTCATTGCCATTTTGATTTGCATTTCTCCTATGATTGGTGATGTTGAGCATCTTTTCATATGCTTGTTGTTCATTTGTATATCTTCTTTGGAGAATTGTCTATTCAAGAGCTTTGCCCATTAAAATTTTTGTTGTTGTTGTTGTAGAAGTTCCATATATATTCTAGATATTAACCCCTTTTCAGACACATAATTTGCAAATATTTTCTTCCATTCTTTAGGTTGCCTTTTCACTTTATTGATTGTTTCCTTTGATATGCAGAAGTTTTAAAGTTTGGTGCATCACATTTGTCTATTTTTAATATCCTGAAGTTTTCTCCTATGTTTTCTTCTAGAAGTTTTATAGTTTTTAGTCTTTAATGCATTTTGAGTTAATTTTTGTATATGGTTTAAGGTAACTGTCCAACTTCATTCATTTGCATGTGAATATTCAGTTTTTCCAGTATCATTTGTTGAAGACATTGTCTTTTCCTTATTGTGTAGCCTTGGTACCCTTGTCAAAATCATTTGACCATATATGGAATAATATATTTCTGGGCTTTCTAATCTATTCCATTCATCTGTATATCTATCTTTATGCCAGTTCCACACTGTTTTGATTATTGTGGCTCTGTGGTATGTTTTGAAATCAGGAAGTGTGAGGCCTCCAACTTTGTTCTTTTTCAAGATAATTTTGGCTATTCAGGGTCCCTTGAGATTACACATGAATTTTAGGATTTTTTTTCTGTTTCTGAAAATATGCCATTAAGATTTTGGATCTGTAGATTGCTTTGGGTAGTACTGACATGTTAACAATATTAAGTCTTACAGTCCATGAGCATGGGATGTCTTTCTACTTATTTGTATCTTCTTTGATTTCTTTTAGCAATATTTTGTAGTTTCTACTGTACAAATCTTTCACCTCATTAGTTGAGTTTATTTCTAAGTATTTCATCCTTTTGATGTTATAGTAAATGAGATTGTTTTATTAATTTCCTTTTGGGATTGTTTATTGTCAGTGTATAGAAATGCAACTTATATTTGTATTGTGTTTGTGTTGTGATTATTGTATCCTGCAACTTTGCTGAACTTGTTTATTAGTTGTAACAGTTTTCTGTTTGTGTGTGTATTGAATCTTAGGGCCTTCTACATATAATATCATGTCATCTGTGAACAGAGATAATTTTACTTCCTTTCCAATTTGGATGCCTCTTATTTCTTTATCTTGTCTCATTGCTCTGAGTTTTGATGTTTTTTATACATTGATTGTGGGCTTTTTATACATGGCTTTTATTATTTTGAGGTAGTAACCTTCTATTCCTAGCATGTTGATTTTTTTTGTTTAATCATGAAAGGTTGTTGAATTTTGTCAGATGACTTTTCTGCATCAGTTGAGATCAATTGAGATGTACTTTGTCGTTCAATTTGTAAATGTAGTGTACTACTTTGATTCATTTTTGTACATTGGACCATTCTTGCATCCTGGGTTAAATTTCACTTAATCATGGTGCATAATGCTTTTAATGTGCCATCGAATTCATTAGTATTTTGTCGAGGATTTTTGCATCATCACTACTTTTCAGGGATATTGGACTGTAGTTTTCTTTTTTGTTGTATTTTCATCTGGTTTTAGTATCGGAATAATGCTGGCCTCATAGAATGCGTTTGAAAATGTTCCCTCCTATTCAATTCTTTGAATGAATTTGAGGAGGCTTGGAGTTAATTCTTCTTTAAATGTTTGTCTTAGTTGGGAAGTTTTTGATTACTACTTCAATCCTCTTACTTCTTTTAAGTTTGTTCAGATTTTATATTTCTTCATGACTCAGTCTTCATATGTTGTGTGTTTTCAGGAACTCATCCATATCTTATAAGTTACCCAATTTTTTGGTATATAATCACTCATAGTAGTCTCTTATAATCCTTTTTATTTCTGTGACATCAATTGTAATGTCCCCATTTTCATTTCTAATTTTAGCAATTGGAGTCTTTTTTTCTTTTTTTCTTAGTCTAGCAAATGGTTTGTTGATTTACCTGATCTTTTCATGCCTGGCCCATGGCCCGCTGCTCACTGCCACGGAGCCCAGGGCTCTTCCGCCTCGGTGTTGCTCCCGCGCCTCGCTCAGCCAGTGAGCGGGAGCCGGTCTGTATGTGGGATCCGAACCCTCGGACGGGAGCGCCGCCGCGCTTCCCAAGCGGCGCACTATCCAGTGCGCCACCGGGCCGGCCCAGATTTTCTGTTCTTTATTTCATTTATCTCTGCTCTAATCTTATTATTTCCTTCCTTCTTCTAGTTTTGGGTTTAGTTTGTTCTTCTTTTTTAGTGCCTTCAGGTACAGAATCAGGTTGTTGGTTAAGATTTTTCTACTTCTTTAATATAAGCATTTACCACTCTAAACTTACCTCTTAGTACTGATTTTGCTGCATCCCATAAGTTTTGGAGTGCTGTATTTTCATTTTAATTTGCTAGAGGTGTTTTCCCATTTCTTTTCTGAGTTATTTTTTGAACCATTTGTTGTTTCAGAGTCACATGTGTAATTTTCACATATTTGTTGATTTTCTTGTTTTCCTTCTGCTATTGATTTCAAATTTTATTGGGGTTGGCATGATTTCAGTCTTCTTAAATTTGTTAAGACATGTTTTGGGTACTAACATGAGGTCTAATTTGGAGAATGTTCAATTGTGCTTGAGAAAAATGTGTATTCTGCTGTTGTTGAATGGAGTGTTCTGAATATATCTGTTAGGTCCCATTGCTCTATAGTGTTGTTCACTCCTTATCTCAAAGGCTTCTGCTATTATTATGTTTCTGTGCATTTTCTCCCATCAGTTTTGTTAAATGTTTGCCTCATGTATTTGGGAGCTCTAAAGTTAAGTGCATATACATTTATAATTGTTATATCTTCCTGGTGAATTAATCCTTTAGTCACTATAAAATATCTTTCTTTATCTCCTGTGACAGTTTTTTCGTTAAAGTCTATTTTGTCTGATATAGGTATGGCTATCCCTGCTCTCTTTAGATTCTTATTTGCATGGAATATCTCCTTTACCCTTTCACTTTTAGACTATGTGTGTCCTCAGATCCAAAGTGAGTTTCTTGTAGACAGCATAAAATAGGATCTTGGTTTCTTTTGGGGGGGGGGTTTGCTTTGTTTTTTATCAATTTGCCCAATCTGTTTGGCCTTTTAATTGGGATGCTTAATCCGTTTAATTTTAATTATTTATATAGAGGGATTTACTATTGTTACTTTGTTTATTTTTCCATATGTCTTAGAGCTTTTTGTCCATCCTTTCCTCCCTTGCTTCCTTCTTTTGTGTTTTGTTGACTTTTTTTTTGGAGTGACATGTTTTGATTCCCTTTTCATTTCCCTTTGTGTATATTCTATAGATATTTTATTTGTGGTTACCACTGCAACTACACATTTAAAGCATTTTAAAGTTGCAGTAGTCTATTTTAAACAGATAACTTCACTTAAATTGCATATAAAAATTCTACTCTTTACATCTCTGCCACCTCACTTTGTGTTATTGATGACACAAATTGCCTCTTTTTAAATCATATATCTATCAATGTAGATTATAATTATTTCTTATGCTTTTGTTTTTTAAATTCTATACCAAATTTAAATGTGATTTACACACCTACACTACAATATAACAATATTCTATATTTGTCTCTATATTTGCCTTTATGTGGGGGGTTTATATTTTCATATGGTTTTTGTTGCTGTTCATCATCCTTCCACTTCAACTTGAAAGACTCCCTTTCTTTTAGGGCAGGTCTGGTGGTGATGAGTTTGCGGTTTGTTCTGAAGGACAGTTTTGCCATGTATAGTATTTGTTTTGGCAGTTTTTTTTCCCTTTCATCACTTTGTATATATCATTCTACTCCTTTCTAGCCCACAATGTTTCTTTCTTGACTTCCATAATGTGTATGCTGTTCCACTTGATGGTGTTGCATAAGTTCCTTATGCCCTTTTCGCTTTTCTTAAGTATATTTTTCTTTTTGCTCCTCTGCCTTAGTAATTTTGAAAGCCCTGTCTTTGAATTCACTGATTCTTTCTTTTACCTGGTCGATCCTGCTGTCCAGTCCTTCTAGTGAATGTTTCAATTCAGTTATTGTATTTTTCAGTTCCATAATTTCTGTTTAATTATTCTTTATATATTTTTT
Organism: Galeopterus variegatus; assembly: GCF_000696425.1. Taxonomy (NCBI): domain Eukaryota; kingdom Metazoa; phylum Chordata; class Mammalia; order Dermoptera; family Cynocephalidae; genus Galeopterus; species Galeopterus variegatus. Next base: position 6,824 of record NW_007730639.1, read on the forward strand.
ATCTCTGTCGATATTCTAGTTTTGTTCATGCATTGTTTTTATGATTTCATTTAGTTATCTTTCTATGCTCCTTTAATTAGTTAACTGAGGATCCTATGACTGTTACTTTGAATCCTTTGTCTGGTAATTCATGTATCTACATCTCTTTAGGGTCGATTTCTAGAGATGTAATTTGTTACTGTGAATAGGCCATGCTTCCCTGTTTCTTTATATGTCTTGTTATCTTCTGTTGGAACTTTGGCACTTGAAAACTCAGCTATGTCTTTCAGTCTTTGTTGTCTGGTTTTGTACAGGAGAGGACATTTTCCAATCAGCCTGTCTGGAGAATCTGGAGATTCTCATGCCTTTTCTGAGGATGCATCCTCTTTGGGCTTTTTCATGTATTCTAATTGAAGAGGTTTGCTGCTTTGTATTTAGTAGTTCCCTTTGGAATCTGTGATGTTGCAGCCTCGTTGATACTGTGATAAATCATGGTACTGGAGCTCCACCTAGTGTCTGTCTGTGATACTGCAGATTCTGGTGCCGGACCAAGCAGTATTGATCATCTGTGTTTAATGGCTCCAAAGTTGGCCCCTGCTCCTGTCAGCGTTTAGACAGAAACCAGTTTCTCGGGCAGTACCCCAAAAGTCAGAACACCGAACAACTCCTTTCCCTCCCCAGAGAGAAGTTGGGAGTTGGGGGTTTCCTCCCAATCATTCGGCCCTGTGCTAGGAGGAGGGGCTCTGGCAAGTGCATGCTGGAATTTTCCTACAAGGTTTAAATTTGGTTGGCTTTAAACTCTTTGGGGTGCAGCAACTTCTTACCTGGTTTCTGGATTTCTTACAAAGGCAATTGATCGACATATTGTTGTTAAATCAGTGTCTCCTTGAGAAAGGGAGGGTCTGGGGTTTCCTATTCCAATATTTGCTGATTTCATTCCTTCACATCATAAAGTTTTTGAGATTCATCTATGTTGTTGAATGTCACATTTAGTTGGTTTTTTAAAAAATCATTATATCATTGTGGTCTATATTTGCCTTTCCATAAGTGATAGTGAAGTTGAACATTATTTTTGGCCATAAATGTTTTCTCTTCTGGGAACTGCATGTTCACATTTTTGGCCATTTTTCTACTGGATTGTTGATACTGTTCCTTTCATTGTTTTATTTATTTCTGGGGTTTTTTTTCTTTTTTTAATTGAAAGATAATTGATTATATATATTTGTGGGGTACAGAATTGAATATCAATACATGTGTACAGTATGTGGTGATCAAATCAGTATAATTTGTATACTCATATTTACCAAACATAATCAACCTTTGTGACTCTTACTGGGTCTTTTTAAAAAAACATTTTTTTATTTTGAAATAGTAATAGATCTACAGGAAGTTGCAAAAATAGTACAGATAGGTTCTACGTATCCAATGGTTACATCTTACCTAACTATAGTACAGTATAAACCAGGCATTGTAGGTTGGTACAATAGGTTTCCATAGCTCTATGCCATTTTATTGCATGTAGAATCATTTAAACACCACTGCGATCAAGATATAGAGCTATTTCATCGTCACCACAAAGATCTCCCTGGTGTTACTCCTTTATAGTCGCACTAACCCCTCCCCCCGTCCCTAGCCCTAGAAACCACTAGTCTGTTTTTCATCTCTATAATTTTGTCATTTTAAGAGTGTTGTAGAAATGGAGTTATACGGTTTACCTACTGCATATGTATGTAGATTGGCTTTTCTCACTTAACATATTCTTCCTGAGATCCACATAAGCTGTTTGTTTGCTGGGTAGTATTCCACGGAATGGATGCACCACGATTTAAGTTCATTCTTTTTTGTTTGCTATATTTCATTGTATGGATATATTATGTTTTATTTATTCACTCTCATGTTGACGGACATTTAGGTTTGTTTTCAGTTTTGGCAGTTAAAAAAAAGCTACTGTCTAAAGCAATTACAATAAAGCATCTTGTATATGTATTTTTGTAGATATAAACATTCATTTTTCTTGGGTATTTACTGCGAGTGGAATGGTTGGATCATACAGTAGGTGTATGTTTGACTTAATAAGAAACTGCAAAACTGTTTTCCAAGCTAATTGTTCCGTATTATTGTCTCATCGGCAGTGTATGAGAGTTCTGGTGGCTCCACATGGTAATGTCAGTCTTTCTAATTTTAGCTGTTCTAGGGAGTGTGTAGTGATCTCTCTTTGTGGCTTTAATTTACATGTGCATTTAATTTGCATGATGATTATTGGTATTGAGCACCTTTTAATACTTAAAGTATTTTCCCCAATAAAACAGTTCACTCCCTCAGAGCCATTCTGGGTACTGTCATTAAATTAACACTTCTTTTTTTATTTCATTACCCAGTCAACATAGATGAGCAGTTACCAGTATATAACAGTGACACAGACTTCCCTTGTCCAGGACTTAGAAATTGGATATAGATCCCTCTGTCTTGCTCGCTGGATCTATCTTCCACACCAGGTCCTGTGAAGCCTGGTTCCTCTTGAAGTTGGACTTCTCTCAGTTACTGTGATTTTATCCCCGGGTCAAGGTTGGGCTCATTCTTAGGTCTCCTCTCCTATCAGTGAGGAAACAACTTCTCTTCTGATTTTCTGTGCTCTGCTATTGATTTGGGCTGTGCTGCTTCCTGGCATGGTGGTAGGCTCCCACCATCCTGAGAAGCAACATGTTCCAGAAGCAGACTGAATAGCAGCCTGAATAGCTGGATTACAACTTATTTATTTTTGTCCATTGTGGAGTGGGCTGGCCAGATTAAATATTTTTAGGCCTCCTTTTGACATGCCCCTGTATACAGTGCTTTTGTTCTCTCCAAATGTTCAGGTATCATCATTTTTGCAACAGAACGTCTAGGAAGAACCTAAAATGTTTGTGTGTGTGTGTGTGTGTGTGTGTGTGTGTGTGAGAGAGAGAGAGAGAGAGAGAGAGAGAGAGGTATTATGATGAGGCAGCTGTGGTGGGGCAGAAAGGACTCTGCTTCTGGGTCAGGTGGATCTGGGTTCAAATCCCGCCCTTGACCTTATGAGGTGGCAAGAATGTGTGCAAGTCGTGAATTTCTCCAAGCCTTAGTTTCCCTCTCTCTAAAGTGGGATAATAATATTGATCCACTAGGTGCTTATGAGGATTAAATGAAATGAGAGCGCCTCCATATCATCAATACCGAATGCAAAGTTTTACAGCAGGATGCTAGTGAGACTTCTATCACTTGAGGCTCTAAAGCTGAGAACAAGAGATGTCAAGCACCTCTGAAAATCGAGAAGCTGAACCATCTACACAGGGTGTGCAAAAGAGGTGGCCAAAGAGTAGTTCTGCCAATGATAGCTCAGCACCTTCCCTGAAAGTACATAATGGGAGGGTGAGAAACCATGTGAGACATTAGAGAGTAGGGATTTCTTTAGAGCACAGATTGTGGAAGTGCTTAGGGGAGGGCAGAGGAGACTTGCCCCACCTCAGGCCAACTGAGGGGCTTTAAGAGGACCCTCAGCATGTTTGATATGTGTCCCCTGGAATTTGTGCTAGGGTGTGGGGTGTAGGGTGTAGGGTGTGGGGCTGGCCAGATGTTGGGAACTGCAGCCTGGAGTTTACTGGGGGAATCTCTGAGGAACTCACAAAAGTGCTGCTTGAAAGAATTATATTTGGACTCTGTCACCCGCCAATTGGTCGCCACTGTCTCATGAAGGGGGAGGAGGAAGGGTAATTATTGGAAACCCTTTTAACCACCCCCGCCTCGTTCCCTCTGCCCTGATCTTGGGGAGGCCAGAGGTAGCAGTGAGCGGGTGGAAGAGTGGAAGAGCATGGTGAGAAATGGCCAAGAAGCCATCACCCCTCAGCCCCATATGGGAAAACATTGAATGAGATGCTGCAATTTTTATCACCTAAATAACAGGTATGATTATTGCCTATTAGGAGGGATGATTTGGTAGGGTTTATTTGAAAGGGCAGGGGTGAAGACGAAGAAAGCAGCTTTCTTTCTGAACCATACTGAGTACAGCACATCAAATAAACTGGTTACAGAAACAGAAACGCAGTGGGAAACAATTTAGGAGGATTGGGTGAACTTGACCTGCGTGAGAAATTGGCAAAGGTCATATTCCTTTGTGCAGACTCCCTGCCTCTCTCTCTTGTCTTGGTCTACAATGTGAACGTCCTCGAGGTTCAGCCCCAGGAACCCCTGCTCTTCCCCTCATCCAGGGTCCCACAGTAGGGTCAGCAGTAGAGGCAACCAGGGGCGCCAACTGAGGGGCTTTAAGAGGACCCTCAGCATGTTTGATATGTGTCCCCTGGAATTTGTGCTAGGGTGTGGGGTGTAGGGTGTAGGGTGTGGGGCTGGCCAGATGTTGGGAACTGCAGCCTGGAGTTTACTGGGGGAATCTCTGAGGAACTCACAAAAGTGCTGCTTGAAAGAATTATATTTGGACTCTGTCACCCGCCAATTGGTCGCCACTGTCTCATGAAGGGGGGAGGAGGAAGGGTAATTATTGGAAACCCTTTTAACCACCCCCACCTCGTTCCCTCTGCCCTGATCTTGGGGAGGCCAGAGGTAGCAGTGAGCGGGTGGAAGAGTGGAAGAGCATGGTGAGAAATGGCCAAGAAGCCACCACCCCTCAGCCCCATATGGGAAAACATTGAATGAGATGCTGCAATTTTTATCACCTAAATAACAGGTACAATTATTGCCTATTAGGAGGGATGATTTGGTAGAGTTTATTTGAAAGGGCAGGGGTGAAGACGAAGAAAGCAGCTTTCTTTCTGAACCATACTGAGTACAGCACATCAAATAAACTGGTTACAGAAACAGAAACGCAGTGGGAAACAATTTAGGAGGATTGGGTGAACTTGACCTGCGTGAGAAATTGGCAAAGGTCATATTCCTTTGTGCAGACTCCCTGCCTCTCTCTCTTGTCTTGGTCTACAATGTGAACGTCCTCGAGGTTCAGCCCCAGGAACCCCTGCTTTTCCCCTCATCCAGGGTCCCACAGTAGGGTCAGCAGTAGAGGCAACCAGGGGACATTGGTGCGGGTGGGATGGATGTGGCCAGCTATGGTGCTGGGGGCCCCAGGCTCTGCTAANCATTGGTGCGGGTGGGATGGATGTGGCCAGCTATGGTGCTGGGGGCCCCAGGCTCTGCTAACCAGAAGATCTGTCCTAAGAAGGAAGGGAAAAGGGCAGGAGAGTGCTTGGGAACAGAGAGGAGAAGAGAGAGGATCTCAGCCCTATCCCTCGGAGGAGGTGAAGCTGTTTGTTCCTAACCTCCTCTCCGTGGAACCTCGTGATGGCACGTGACAATGCCCCACATCAGAGGGTATGTCTTTGAGTAGCCAGGGAAAGGGAAGACATTGATGAGCCCAGGGTTTGAACCAAGAATTATCTCACAAACGGCTCCTTGCTTTCCAGCATTCCTGGGTTACTTTTAGCCACAGATCATGGCATCAGCTGTTAGCGTTGGCAGGACCAAGGAATTTCTTTTGTAGCCCCAGACCGTAGGGCTCTGTCTTCCTTTCTTCCTCTTCTGTCTCCTGCCCTCCTTTCATCACTGCTTCTCTCACCCCAGCATGAGGGATCGTAGGGTGTAGCATTCATTCATTCACCAAATACTGAGCACCCACTATGGGCCGGGCACTGTTCTTGGTGCTTAGGGTACATCAGTGAATAAGCCAGACAAAACCCACTGCCCTTGAGGAGTTTACTTTCTGGAGGGGGAGACAGGCAATAGAAAACAAATAATAAACAAAGCAAATAAGTAAATCATATAGAATGATAGAAGGTGATAAGTTCCATGGAAAAAACCCAGAGCAGGGAAAGGGGACTGGGGTAGGCAGGTGGTGAGGGGCCTTGAGGGCCCAGGTAAGGTCTTCGGCTTCTACCCTCAGTAAGATGAGCAGCTACTGCAAGGTTTTGAGCAGAGGAGGGATGTGATCTGACTTTTATTCAAAATGATCCCTCTGCTAGCTGTATTGAGAATGGGAGAGCGAGGCGAGGATGGAAG
>NW_007730639.1:13628-17683 GCF_000696425.1 Galeopterus variegatus
ATGGAGGCTGAATCTCAGCAGTAGGGACGGTGAGGAGTGGCCAGATTCGATATATTTTAAAGTACAGTTAACCTAATTTCCTGATAGAAAGGATGGAATGAGAGAGGAGAGAAGTCGAGATGCCTGATAGGCTTTTGGCTCCAACGGCTGGAGGAATAGAATTCCCACCAACTGCCATGGGAAAGTATGTGGGTGGAGCAGATTTTGGGGAGATGAGCAAAAGGTCAGTTTTTAGAATGTTAACTTTGTGACATTATTTGGCATCCAAGTGGAGCTATTGAGTAGGCTGTGAGTAGGATGTGAGATTCAAGGGTGAAGTACCAGCTGGAAAAATAAGTTTAAGAGTCCTTGGCTGTCTTTCAACAGTAGATAAGGCTACTGGGCTGGACGGGAGCATCAAAGGAGAATATGTGGTGGTTAGCAGCAAGGGAGTTCAAACCAGACTGCCTGGGCTCAAACCGCAGCCAGGCACCAGCACTATGTGGCCTTGAGCAAGTTAGGGAAACTTTCTGTGTCTCAGTTTTCTCATTTGCAAAATGAAGATAATTATAGGTTATACGTCATCTGGTGGTTGTGCAGACAAAGGAGTTTATGACATATAAAGCATAAAGTTTATGATATATAAAGCAGTCAGAACAGAGTCTGGCACGTAGTAAGCTCTCAGCACCTATTCACTCTCTATGCATTTTGCAACAGATATGAATGAGTTCATGATACTCAAATATTGCTCAATTAAAATTGTTTTTGAAACAATCTCAGTCTTATAGAAAATTTGCAAGTATGGGACAAAGATTTTTTTTCAGAAAAACCTGTGAATAAATTGCTGACACGTTGCATTATCACCCCTGAATATTTTAGTGTGTTTTCTACAAATGACATTCTCCTGCGTGACCACATACCATGTACATCAGGAAATTAACACAGGTACATCACTATCATCTTTTCCTCAGACCTCCTACAGATTTTGCCAATTGTTCCAAAAATGTCTTTTATGGAAAAAGAATCCAGTTGCAATTAGTTGTTATATCTCTTTCTTTTTTAAAAAATATGGAACAATATCTCTTGAATTTACTTTTCATTTACCCTTATTCTTTTGAAAAGTATTGGCCAGGTATTTTGTAGAATGTCCCTTATTTTGGATTTTCTGACACTTCCTCATAATTAGATTCATGTTTTGGCATCTTTGGCAGAAATATTCATAAGTGATGCTGTGTATTCTCGTTGCATCCAATAAGGAAACACACAATTTTGATCTGTCCTATTACTGGTGACGTTCACTTTGATTACGTGGTGATGTCTGCCTTGTGTTTCCAATGTACTCTTTTTTCCTTGTAATTAATAAGTATGTCATAAAAATTTTTTTTCTAACTCTGATTAAATACAGCTTGAGCACTTGCAGCCACCAAGTTTGGACAGAAAGTAAATAGTAGCTATTTTCCATTGCTCCCCACCCCGCTCTTGGGTTGTATAAGGGACAAATGAGATGAATCCTAGTTTTCAGTCTTTAAGGGTCACTGGGGCCATTGTCTCTTGCCCAGGCCTAACTAGCTCATTTGAAGGTGGCTGGCCCTGCTGGCTGACCAGTCTCTCCATGCCAAGCTCTTCTTTGGGACATTTTATTTTTAATTTAAATTTTTTAATTTTAACATTCATTTGTACATATTTGTGGGGTATAGTGTGTTGTTTCAATACATGCACATACTGCACAATGATTCACTTAGAGTGGATAGCACAGTTTTGTACCCATTAGTCCAGCACTTCTCCCCATCCCCCTCGGGGACATTTATTGAGGCTTCCGAAGCTCTGGTTCTTGGAGCCAAAATCTTCTTTGGCAAGCATCAGGTACCCCAACCCCAGGTTCAGACACCTCCAAGGCTTTGCTTTCTAGCAGGGTGCAGTTTGCCAAAGCTTACTGAATTTACCACCCACACTGTTGAAGATAACATTTTTGAACCTCTCCACAGCCATATCCCACTCCTGCCTTGCTAACAGAACCTCCATTCTGCCCAGAGATGAGTTTCAGTGGAACCTAGGCCCTTCCCAGCTGTAGGAGATAGATCTCCATTTGTCCAAGCCTGTTATGGCAGTCCCATCCTCTGACCAGTGATTGGTTGAATAATTGGTTGAGTCTGGGACACATGTTGAAATTCTGGCCAATCAGATGTGAAGGGAAGTTGGCTGGAGACTTCTGGGGAGAAAAAAAATCCACTAGTTCACTGCCTCTGGGCACAGATAGTGAATTTGGTAAAAAAATAAAATAAAATAAAAATAAAATCCACAAAAACATTCTGTATGGTTGAGTCCAATACTTACCTTTATTAAAGCATCATAGAAATTATAGGCAGGAGATGCAGAGCTTTAGGTTCTGAGAACCAGTTAATACATGCTACTGTCTGAACTGGCCCATTACATGACATTTTTTGCTTTTTCCAGCCAAGCCTGAGATCAATTTCATCTGGGAATCTGGGAAAAAAAATGAGGGTTCCAAACGGTTTTCGTAAAACTCATTATTTTCTCTCTTTTCACATTTGATTAGTGGAGGAGTGTTGGAAATTTTTAAGAACAGTGCACATAGAGAATTGGCGTGTTTTGAGTGGTTGGATTCATTAGATCCCCCCCAAGTCAAATAAATAAATAAACAAACAAACAAATAAATAAATGAAACCTAAATAATTTTATACAATATCCCCACGTTACTGTAATTTCTCCATCTTTTTTTCTGTTAAATCTTTGCTGAGGTATAATTCATCCATATATGTATTCATTGGTGTTGAGTACACTTACAGAGTCCAGGTGCACTGGGTTTTGGAGTGAACAGGCTCCTGACATATTGTTATAAAATGGTCGTGCTGGTGTGGCTGCAGAGCTCTACAGTCCAGTTTTCACAGATGTCTTCTCAGTGTTGTGTGTTTTATTGTTACAAATTAGGCAGCAGATAAATGTAATGCATCTGCCTCATAGGAGGCTGTCACCACAGAAACTGGGAACAAGTTTGAGTTTCAAAAAGTGAGATGCAAAAGTCTGGAAAAATATGGGTTCCTGCAGAGCCAGCCTTGCTGTCTGCCCCCCGAGCCCCCACCCCCAGTTGCCTGCCAGGACTAGACAACACTGCCCGACTTGTGGGAGATAGGGGGAGAGCTGGAGGGAACCGACACTGTTGAGGCCGTGAGAAGGGTCCTGCAAGCTGCTCCCCAAGCCCTAAGTCAAATCTGGAGAGTCAGGAGGACTGGTGCCTTCCTTTCTGGTGACATGGCTCATGGAGTTCCTGCATCCAGCCTGGCCTGGCAACAGAGGAGCAGAAAGGGATGTTTGCTCTGCCTAGAAGGAAAGAACCTGAGATCACCTTTCAGTTTCCTGGGATGCCAGAGTCGCCAAATTTTCCAGTATGCTTAAAAGGATTGTAGGTGGAGCTGAAAGCCAGTGGACATGAAGGAGCCCTGAAATCAGGTGCTAGGGCACCTGTGTAAATCTACTGCTAAGGGCCGCACAGGGTGATGGACATCTTGCCTGCATAGACCCATGTCACAAAGGCACCTTAGACACCACTGGGGATGGGGAGACTGGGGAGACCCTGATTTGATGGAGGGGATCCTGAATCGCCAATATTAAGTGCATGGAAAGGCTGCTTAAAAAGAGATTATTTTAAATTATGGAAAAATTAAAAAATAAAATACTTTTTGCACACCTGGAATGGTGGCTTGAAAATAGTATTGTTTTATTTTGGTCCTGTCACCTCATCTCTCCAGGACACAGCTTTCCCATCTGCAAACTGGGGTTGAGAAGAGATTAGGTGGTTCAGAAGCTTTTCTAGCTCAGATTGACTATGATACCACAGGTGCAGCATCTCTCAGATGTTTCACTGCCCACTTGTGAATGTTTTCTGTTCTCTCTCTTTGCAGGGCCTTCCCCCAGTCTCCAGCAAGGCTATTCAGTATTCACCAGCATACCAGGGTGGCAGGAAACAAGGGGGACATTTCCAACCTCTGCAGATATCAGATCCTTTTTTGCCACTAATTCAGACTATTTTTAATTATTAAAAAAAAATTTTTTCCTTT
>NW_007730639.1:17759-39096 GCF_000696425.1 Galeopterus variegatus
GACACAGCTTTCCCATCTGCAAACTGGGGTTGAGAAGAGATTAGGTGGTTCAGAAGCTTTTTCTAGCTCAGATTGACTATGATACCACAGGTGCAGCATCTCTCAGATGTTTCACTGCCCACTTGTGAATGTTTTCTGTCTCTCTCTTTGCAGGGCCTTCCCCTAGTCTCCAGCAAGGCTATTCAGTATTCACCAGCATACCAGGGTGGCAGGAAACAAGGGGGACATTTCCCACCTCTGCAGATATGAGATCCTTTTTTGCCACTAATTCAGACTATTTTTAATTATTAAAAAAAAATTTTTTCCTTTTTGTCTTTTTTACTGACCGGTAACGGGATCGCAACCCTCGGTGTCGCGCCCGCACCGCGCTCAGCCAGTGAGCAGGAACCGGTCTCCACATGGTATCCGAACCCTCGGTGGGAGCGCCGCTGCGCTCCCAAGCGGCGCACTCTCCAGTGCGCCACTGGGCCGGCCCCTAAAAATTATTTTTTTGAAGAAACATGCCAACAACCTTCAATAGATATGAAAATGAAAAGGAGAAATATATCTACAATCATGTCATCCTGACAAATAAAAGCATTTTTTCTTTCTGCTTCCCCCTCAAATCCACGCCTATGTAAGTGCCGATTTTGTACCAGAGCCTGGAGACTGCATTGTATCCAAGGGCCTTTGGGAGGCCAGAAAGATGGAAAAGTAAAATCTGGATATTTTGGCTCTGTTGATTGGATGCCCTGGCAACCGCTTTCCAGACCTAATGACTGCAAAAATATCCCTGATCTCCAGACATATCTGTCCGTCTGCCTACTCAATATCTCCACTTGGATGACGAATGCACATTATATTTAACATGTTCAAAACTGAACTGTTAATTCCCACCACAAAATCTATTCTTCCACCCACCCATCTTCCTCATCTCATCCATTGTGCACCCTGTCTTGAAGACATCCCCAATCCTTCCCTCTCCATTACCTTTCACCTTCAGTCCACGTGCAAGCTCTGTTACTTCCATTTTAGGTACACCTGCCATTAGTCAGTTTCTCTCCATCTCCACTGGCACCACCATTGCTTAAGTCACCCTCATCACCTCCTAGTTTACCGAAGTAACCTCACCTCTGAATTTTCTGATGACTTGCTTTCCTCTAATTTACTCATGGTAAATTAGTCATGGTAATTTCTAAAAATGTAAATCAGATCTTGTAATTTACTTCATGGATTAAAACTCTAATGTCTTTCCATTCTCCTTTGAATAAAATCCAAAGTCTCTACCATGGCTGGTATCCCTGTGTGATCTGGCTCCTGCCCATCTCTCCAGCATCATCACATGCACCATTACTCACAGTCCCCAGCCCCACTGGCTCACTTCCTCGTCCCTGAACATTCTAAATTCCTTCATACCCTAGGGCTTGGCATAGTAGTTTTCCCCTGATAAGGAGATATTTCCCAGGCTCTTTGCAACTTTCAGATATCATCTCAAATATTCCCTTTTCAGAAAGAATACATTTCTTTGTAGCTAGCAGCCACTTAATTTCTGACCTCCATGGAGATCTCTGTCATTGCAATTCCCATTATTTAGTGCACCTTTTACTTTCTTCAGAGCACATGTCACATTTTTAATTCTTTCTTCTCCTCCCCCATTCCTCCCTCAATTCTTTCTTTCCTATCTGTCCTCATCAGACTGTAAACTCCACAAAGGTAGGGACCATCTTTACTAATGTTCACCAGTGTTTGCTCAGTGTCTATAGAGTGCTTGACATCTAGTATGTACTCAGTAATATTTGTGGAATAAATCTAGGCATAGTCTTCTTTGCCGCGAGCAAAAGTATTTGTCTGGATACTTTGGGCTGGGTTTGCCTAAGATATGAGCTATTTCCTTAAACAGATAAGGAATCTTCATGTCCAAGGTGGGACTGTTATGGCTGCTTTATTTTCCTCTGGTTTTAAGGTATGAGACATTTGGGACACTCTCTGTGTCCTTCTTGAGGTACGATTTGGGGAATGAGGAACAAATGAGAACACGACCTATGAGGAGGCTGTTGGAGTGATCCTGGTAAGCTCAGAGGAGGGTCTGGGTGCCCATGCAGATGATAGGAAGGGGCAGAATAAAAGGGATTTGGAGACAGGGCGCCTTGGCATGAAATGTAAAGAGGTGAGATTGTACAGGTGCTCACACTGCCCCTGACCAGCCCTGAGAATGAAAGCCCCCTTGAGTTTGGCTCACGAGGCACTTTGCCTCCCCCAGTCCTGGCTCCACCTCAAGGGGAAGATGAGAAGGAAGGAGGCCAATACTTCCAAAGGCTCCCACATTGGAGGCTGGGGGCAGGAATGTTGAAGCTGAAGCTGCTCTGTTGTGGGTAGAAAACATCGAAGAGGAGATTCATGTCTGAGGGGTTATAGGGGTTGGGCTCAGCCCCTCTGTCTCTGATTCTGGGACGGCACAGGTTCAAGATCACAGTGTAACAAATACAGTAGGATGCCTATCCGTCCAGGGCATACTTACCCTTTTACAGAGAGCCTTTATCCAAAACCTTCCCTGGACTACCTCGTCTCTCCAGATCTTCACTAGGGCCATTTCGGTGCTCATGACTATCCCTAAATCTACTCTAGGGCCGCCTTCCAAACCTGGAAAAGCACATGTGTCTTCCCTTCTCCTCCCTACTCAGAGGCGTAGGGTGGGCTTTACGTAGGACAGTGGCCGGAGAGACCAGGAGGCAGTAGAATGAGGACGGGTCAAGAGCGCTTCGTGCGTGTCTACAACCCTAGGTGGTGGGGCTCCTTGCAAAGCACCGAGAAGGGTGGGTTGAGACTGGGTTTCTTGGTTCTGCCACTTGTTATCTGAGTACACTGGGCAGGTTCCCTCATATCCCGCACCTGCAAGATGGGGCATGGAGCCCATGTTTAGGATTGGTATGAGGATGAAATGAGACACTACTGCACATGAAGTAGCAGACTCATGGTGACACCGGTGATGATGTTCTCCTTCCTTATATGGAATCAGTGTCACAATAGGAGGGAACTTGGGGCTCTCTAGGAAATGTCCTGCCATTGATTTTTTTTCCCTTTGGATCTCAAGTACAGAGAATTTTACCTATCATAATTCTTCTTTCCTGATACTCTCATTATTGACTCATCCATGGCCCTATTTATCTACAGATTCACCTACTCATCCAAGTATCTCCCTGTCTGTCTGTCCTCTGTCCATCCATCTGTCCATCCATCCATCCACCCATCCATCCTTCCTCCCTGTTTTTTCCTTCCAATCATCAATCCATCCATATGCTTACATACCTATATATCAATCCTACATTGCTATTCTATTTGTTGTTTGTTTATAGTAATATAAATGTTCTTGCAGCCACCATCCTCATGGAAACTAGAGCCTTGACAACTTCCATCTACATTTATGTCCCCAACCTTCTTATCCCTCTGCCATCCTACATCCAAGGTAACTGCTGTTTTGAATCTTGTGTTCTTTGTTCCTTTATAAAAATATGGGTTTTATCCTATTTCTATGTATTCCTAAAAACTATTTAATGCTAGCTGTTTGTAGTTTTATAAAAAGAATATCATGCTGTATGAAATCTTTTGGGGTTTACTCCCTTGCCAATATTTTATTGCTAATATATATCCACGTTACTATGCGTAGCTGTATAACATCTCTTTCAGTGGCTGTACTAAATTTATTGCTCATCATCCTGTAGATGGGAATTTGGATCGTTTTCAGGTTTTGCTCATTTTAAACACTGCTACCATGTGTATATTTGTACATATCTCCTGGTGCACATGTGCAAGTTTCTTCTGGGTGCAACTGAAGAGTGGAGATGCCAAGTTATAGGTTATGCAAATGTTCAATGCAGCAAAATTTTCCAAACTGTTTTCCAAAGTAGCTGTGTCCATTTATGTGCCCACCAGCAGTGAAAGAAAGACTCAGGTGCATCTTTATTTTTGCTATTTGAACAGGGACACAATGACATCTCAGTGTGGTTTTGCCTTGGCTTTTCTTGACTACTAATGAGGTTGGGCATCTCTTCATATGTTATTGGCTGTAAGTTTCCTTTAGGCCCGTTTTAACGATGGTGCTGTAAAGGCCTCATGGCAGAGCTTGGGTGTCCACAATGGGAGGACCCAGGAAGGAGCCACCAGAATTGTTCCCCTCTGGGTGGGAGCCTGTCCTGATGGTGCTGTAAAGGCCTCATGGCAGAGCTTGGGTGTTCACAATGGGAGGACCCAGGAAGGAGCCACCAGAATTGTTCCCCTCTGGGTGGGAGCCTGTCCTGCTTCTCTCTGCTGGGTTTCTTGGTCAGGGTCATCTTTTCTGGTCCAGGCTCTCCCCTCCTCTGGAGGCTGTGGGAGACAGGGAGGGACAGCCAGCACTGGACAGGTCTCAGAAGGCTGATGGGGCAGGAGAAGGTGGGCTAGCAGCTGCAGGCATCATGGCAGGTCCCCTTCCTGGGCCAGTCCTGAATAAAACAGGAGGGGATTAAGGGTTTAATGTCACTGAGTTGGGCTGCCCCTCCAGTGCCTGTGACCTGCAGAGGAAACAGGAAGCTTAGGCCAAGCCCTTGTTCTTCTCAGATCTCTCCTTAAATACTACCTCAAGGTGGCTGTCTCCACACCAGGTCCCTCTATCTCTTCTTCTGTAAATGCCCCCCCCCCTCCTGCTCAGACTAGGGGAACCTGCATCTTTGCACATCCTCAGGCTAGAGATGTGAGAGACAGAGAGGAAGGTTGAAGGGATTAAGGAGCAACTATCAGGGACCTTTCAAGGTAGAGGAGAAATGAGAGGGGTCTGTGGCTTTCTTCTCACGGTGCCCCTGTCAGCTGGAGACCCACCCCTGGCAGCCCAACCCCTGTCTGGGGTTTCCCTCTTACCTGTAAGGAAGCCTCCTCCTGAAGACATAGATGATAGAAAATGCAGTTAGAGGAAACAACTTCCAGCCAAGGAGGAGGAGGGGGGTGGATACTGTGGCACCTGGTGAAAGAAAGATATGAGGATGAGCCTGGTTCCTGCTTCCGTCACTTGACCCCCAGCAGGCTCAGCCCCACCCCCGACTCAGGTGCCAAGACTACACCTTGGTCTTGGGGGGAGTCACCTCACCTCCTTGAGCCTCAGTTTCTTTACCTTTAAATTGGGGATTATAACATGAACTCTAGAATGTTTTTGTGTCAAATGAGAGTACTCAAGCAAAGTACCTAATGGGTGCCCAGTAACTGCTGAATCTGAGTGGCTTTTGGGAGCATGAGTTGGAAATGGGGAAAGATGCTTCATAGTAACTTTGCTATTCATGGGAGTATCTGTAAGACGGGCGTGTCATCAGGGCCCAGCGGTGCCATGAAAGCAGCACTTCCTGATATTTGGCACCTAAGGCGTAATGCTCTGGTGAGGTTGCCACAATTGTTGTCCCATTTTATAGATGAAGAAGCTGAGTGTCAGGAAGGTGAAGTGACTTTCCTGAAGTAACTTGTGGTGAGCACAGCAGAGCCAGCATTTGGACCCAGCCTGCCTGTCTCAGGGCCTGAGCCTTCAACGGCTTGTCATTCCACTCCTACTCACCCAAACTTGCCTGCTTGTCCCCAAGCTCACTCAGCTTCGTGCTGGCCTGGACCAGTGCCTGGGCATTCTGCTACACCTGGCAGGTGAACAGCCTTTTGTCTTCCCACTCTGAAGTGTGGACCAGGATGTGACTGTCTTGGTTGAATGTGCCATCTGGGTTCTTGGTGGGGCCAGGGGCCTCACAGGTGTCAGAGAATCTGCTGCTTCTCATCCATGTGATTTGTATATCTTCGGGGTAAAACCCTTGCACTTGGCAGATGAGGAAGGCCGCCTGGAGTGTCGGGACGTGGTGTGCTGATATATTCACTGTGGGCACAACTGAAACAATAGTTCTTCCTTCATTACTTTCTTCCTTCATGCAAAACAAGCTCAAGGAGCAGCCATAGCTTTCTAGGCATTGTGCTGGTTCTTGGGAAACAGTGTGAACAAGACAGACATGGTCCCAGCCTCACGGAGCTCCCACTCCGGTGAAGAGGACAGGGAAGAAACAAGGGACATGACCCCACAGGGGTTCTAAGAGGCTACAGCGGGGCACCTGACCTGGTCTACAAGTGGACAGGTTGGGAAGGGCTTCCAGAGGAAGTGACCTTTGAGGGAAAATATGAAAAGATGAATAGGAGTTAACTGTATATGGCAAATTGCATTTTCCAAAAATGACAAAGCAAGCCCCACATACTCCTCCAGAAGCTTGTCACACCTCATCAGAGGGGGAGTCGATTTCTGCTCCCCCAGAATCTGAGTGGGACTTTGTGACTGCTTTGATGAACAGGATGTAGCAGAGATGACACTGTGATCTATTTTTTGAAGGCTGGGTCATAAAAGTTGATATAGCTTCCACCTAGCACTGTCTTTCTTAGGACACATCCTTGGGGCACAGCCACCAAGCTATGAGGAAGCCCAAACTAGCCCATGTGGAAAGATGATAAAGAGAGGCCCATGTCAGGAAGAACTGAGGCCGCAAGCCAACAGCCATACTGGTGGTCAGACGTGCTGGTGGAGGAGCTTTCAGGTGATCTCAGCCTCTGAATGGTACAGCCGAGGCCCAGCCATCACACAGCAGAGACAAGCCGTCCCTGCTCAGCCTGTCGGAATTCCTGATCCACAGAATTTGGGAGTATAATAATTTTGGAGATTTGGAATAAATTTCCAAAATACTGAGAGCCTTATGATCATAAGAAATATTTTTTTAAAAAGTAACAGAACTTCTACCTCCCAAAGATACTAGAGGCAGGGGATTCTGAAAGAGAAGGTCCCACTGATGACATGATGTGGGACGATGATGGTCGTATTAAATAGGGAACCTCATTCTCACCTCACTGGGGGTTTTGTGGGGAATGAATGGGAGGGTGCAGGTGAAATGCTTCCAATGGGGAGCCTATGGTGGTCACCAAATGTTGGCCCTGTGTGCATGTGTGGGGGCTTACCTTGGAGGAATCGGGAGACGTTCACATGGCCTCTGAGGGGGCTCAGCAATTCACTGTGAGCCACTTGGCAGGTGACCTGGGAGTGGAGTGAGGAAACCGAAAGAGTCACCAGCAAGTTGCTGAGGACAGTGTAGGAGGAAGCATCTCCAGGCGGGAAGACTAGGGTCTGAATGGCTGGAAGCTCCATGCCATTTTCAAACCATTTCACATATATGTTTTTGGGAAAGAAGCCAGTTGATGTGCAGGTGAGATTCACTACTTGGCCTGGACTGGCCCTGTCGGAGGGGCCAGAAACCTTTGGAGGAGAGGGTTTAGCTTTGATCAGGGCCAGGGTGGAGAGAGGAAGGAGGAGAGAAAAGAGAGACAAATGGAGATGGTGAGTTACTCTCTAGCATAATACCCACCCTCATGGTCCACCCTGCTTGATTCCCACCTCCATCTCATCCCCAGTTTTCTCCTCTTCAGAAATGTTATTGTTACTCTTAATATTATAACAGCCAACCAATTGGTCCCCCTGACTTGACTTCTCAACATTTCCAGCCCACACTCAGAAACCAGGCCATGGTGATCTTGCTAAAATGCAGATCTGACCATAGCGTTGTCTTTCCCTCCCTCCCTCCCTCCCTTTCTTCCTCCTTCCCTTCCTTTGTTCCCAAAGTACGTTGTTTAAAAAGTCATATAAAGCACATAATTAAAAACAACAGGCCCCTATTTCCTCTCCTTGCAAAAATTACATACCTATCATTTTTAAGTATTTTAGCTGATTCTTTAGGCATTTCTCTCTGTGTTTCTAAATAGCATGCTTATACTGTTATTTCTTGATTTTTCAGTTTTCTATATTGTGGATGGACCTATTACTAAGTAAGATGATGACTTAGCTCTCTTACATCTCCCCCAACCTGCCACCCACACTTGCCCTTCTCTCATCCTCCTACCATAGACCCATCATAATTTTTGTTTTAGCAGTAATCAGCATTTATATTATTAGAACCAAATGAGCATTATTCACAAGTGGACCATGTAATATATCATGATTATATTTCCTTTCTTGTACATCTTTTTGTTTTCCCAGCAGTTTTTAATGGCCTCAGTATTTTCACTTGCTTAGTTTTGATGAACTTATGACAAATTCGTCACCAGACTTTCTTCCAGATGGCTATAACTCTTTCTAGTATGTTTGAAATTAGTTGGTATTGCAGTGGTCTTCAATTTAGGGTACATGTACACTGGGAGAGCACAAGATTTTTCAGGGGATATACAGACTTGGATTAAAAACACTTTTTATTATGACACTTCCTCAACACATAAAAATAGAGAGAAAGTACTCATCATGGTAGAAACTGTTATGAACAAATGGCTGATCTAGTTTCATCTACTTTTCCACCATCCACTGGTTATATGTTTTTACTGTGTATATTTAAGGTGTACAGCATGATATTTTGATATATATATAATTAGTAAAATAGTTATTACAGTCAAGCAAACTAATATGTTTATTTTCTTATGTAGTTACCTTTTTGTGTGTGTGGTAAAAGCACCTAAAATCTACTCTCTGAGCAAATTTCCAGTATACAGTACAATATTATTAATGATGCTGTACATTAGATCTCTAGACTTCATCCTCCATAACTGAAGTTTCATGCCCTTTGACCTCCATCCCCGCATTTTCTCCACTTGCCACCCTGGTGAACACCATTCCACTCTTTGTTTTTATGTATTTGAGTGGGGTTTTTTGTTTTGGTTTTTGTTCTGTTTTTTAGACTCCACGTATAAATGCGAGAAATTAAAAATGAAACTACCACACAATCAGCATTTCCTCTTCTGGGTATGTATCTAAAGACATAAAATCACTACCTCATAAAGACATCTACACCTCCATGTTTATTGCAGCATTTTTCACAATAGCCAAGATATGGAAGCAACATAAATGTGTCTGTCAATGGTTAATGGATGAAGAAATTGCGGGGAAGAAAATATATATATATATATAATGGAATATTATTCAGCCTTAAAAATGAAAGAGATCCTGCCATTTGTGACAACATGGATGAAACTAGAGGACATTATGCTTAGTGAAATAAGCCAGACATTGGGGTTTTTAAAGCAATTACCAGACACTATCATTTCATTCATAAGTACTTTAGCAGGTACACGTGTACCTCAAAAATTCATGGAACAATAGAATTAAAAGATAATACAAATCTTTCCATAAACTTTTTGAAGTACCTCGTATGTCTAAAAGTTGAGAATTCTTTTAAAACAATCAAAATATCATCATCATACTTAAAATTCAATAATAACGTTTTAATATTACCCAGTCTAAGTACTTTAGCATGTACGTGTGTACCTCAAAAAATTCATGGAAAAATAGAATTAAAAGATAATACAAATCTTTCCATAAACTTTTTGAAGTACCTCGTATGTCTAAAAGTTGAGAATTCTTTTTAAACAATCAAAATATCATCATCATACTTAAAATTCAATAATAACGTTTTAATATTACCCAGTATTTGTCAGCATCCAAATTTTTCTGCTTGTCCCATAAATATAATTTAACAGTTGGTTTGTTTGAATCAGTATCCAAACAAGATCTATAGGCAACATTCTGTTGATGTCTCTTAAACCTCTTCTAATCTAAAGGAGTTCCCCTTTCCTCGACATTTGTTTTAAAAACTAATTCATTCACCCTGCTGAATGTCCCACATCCTGTATCATTTTCCCATAGTTTCCCAACTGGATTAAGCTCCAGTCACCTACAGTGGTGCACGCTTGACCACACACCCTTCATTGGCTGTCTGACTTCACCACTCCCCGACTGGGATGTGCACACAAATACTTATCTCAGGGTTGGCTTCTCAGTGGACCCAGGCTAAACTTCTGTGTTTTAAAGTCCCTTGAAAGAATTTATCTTTGTCTGGTGAAGCCATCAATACATACTTAGATTAATTAGTTTCATTTTAGATTTAGTAATTTAGATATTTAGGAATTTTTTTTTCATTTTGGACCTCGTTTATTAATTATTTAAAACATTCATGTGTTTACAAACTCACATCTTAAGTCAAGTACCTTCAGAGAAGTTTAGTTTTTCCTCCCTGTCCCTTTCCCTCTGTTTCCTCCCTCCATTATAGGTAAATCTTAAAAATTAGATTTTATTCTCCTTCTTTAAAAAAATATGAACAAATATGTGTATATGCTTGTATTTTTCACTCTTCTTAACATGAAAGATAGTGTGCTCGACACACTATGTACTGCTTTTCCTGTTCAATGATATCTCATGGGTCACTCCGAAGCGGTGTGCTGAGTTCTTTCTTATGCCCTTTTAAAGCTGCATAGTGCCCAGTTGTGTGCCATCATTTATTTAGCAGCTCATCTTTTGCTCTTACAAGTAGTGTTGTAATGAAGGGTCTAAGCATAAGACATCTTGCACTTCTGTTAATAGATCTTTGGGATAAATTTCTAGAAGTGGAATTGTTGGGTCACAGGGTAATATGTAATTATGTAAGATTATATGTAATATATGTATGTTGTATGTATATATAATTTTGCTAAATATTGCCAAATTCACCTCCTTATGAGTTACATGATTTAAAAACTAATTCATTCACCCTGCTGAATGTCCCACATCCTGTATCATTTTCCCATAGTTTCCCAACTGGATTAAGCTCCAGTCACCTACAGTGGTGCACGCTTGACCACACACCCTTCATTGGCTGTCTGACTTCACCACTCCCCGACTGGGATGTGCACACAAATACTTATCTCAGGGTTGGCTTCTCAGTGGACCCAGGCTAAACTTCTGTGTTTTAAAGTCCCTTGAAAGAATTTATCTTTGTCTGGTGAAGCCATCAATACATACTTAGATTAATTAGTTTCATTTTAGATTTAGTAATTTAGATATTTAGGAATTTTTTTTTCATTTTGGACCTCGTTTATTAATTATTTAAAACATTCATGTGTTTACAAACTCACATCTTAAGTCAAGTACCTTCAGAGAAGTTTAGTTTTTCCTCCCTGTCCCTTTCCCTCTGTTTCCTCCCTCCATTATAGGTAAATCTTAAAAATTAGATTTTATTCTCCTTCTTTAAAAAAATATGAACAAATATGTGTATATGCTTGTATTTTTCACTCTTCTTAACATGAAAGATAGTGTGCTCCACACACTATGTACTGCTTTTCCTGTTCAATGATATCTCATGGGTCACTCCGAAGCGGTGTGCTGAGTTCTTTCTTATGCCCTTTTAAAGCTGCATAGTGCCCAGTTGTGTGCCATCATTTATTTAGCAGCTCATCTTTTGCTCTTACAAGTAGTGTTGTAATGAAGGGTCTAAGCATAAGACATCTTGCACTTCTGTTAATAGATCTTTGGGATAAATTTCTAGAAGTGGAATTGTTGGGTCACAGGGTAATATGTAATTATGTAAGATTATATGTAATATATGTATGTTGTATGTATATATAATTTTGCTAAATATTGCCAAATTCACCTCCTTATGAGTTACATGATTTTGCATTGTTACCATCAAAATATGGAATACTTGTTACCCTGTAGTTTCCCTAACCGAGTGTGCTGTCGAAGTTTTGGATTTTGGTCCAAGAAGATAGGTGAAAAACCGACTCTCAGTGTAGTTTTAATTTACATTTCTTTTTATATTAGGGTGGTCGAACATATTTTCATATGTTTAAGAGACATTCGTATCTCATTTTCTATAACTTGTCTTTTCATATTATGTGCCCACAATTCTGTAAAGTTGCTTGTCTTTTTCTCCTAAAATTGTAGAAGCTGTATATGTATATTAGGGATGATTCTTTGTCTATGTTTAAATTACAAAATATTATACACACATCCACACACAAGTTTCTTTTTGTACAATGTGGTCAAAATGATCATTTTTTTCTGTTTTTGTTTTTGCACTTTGAATTACAGTTGGGAATGTTTTCCTGGCTTTCAGGTTATGAGAGAATTCACATATGTTCTAGTACTTGCAGTTTTATTTTTTACGTTTACATTTCTGGTCCATTTGTAATTTATTTTCGTGTATGGCGGGAGGAACTGGATAGCAGGATACACTTCTGGACTTTCTATTGTGTTCCATTGTTCTGTCTACTAGTGCTCTCATCGATCCATCAATATTGTTGAAAAGACTCTCTTTCCCCACCAAATTGCCTTTACACTTTTTTTTTTTTTAAAAGAAATCAGTTGACCATATGTACGGGTCTATTTCTGGAGTTTTTATTCTGTTCTATCGATCTACTTGTCTATCTGGATGCCCATACACTATACGCTATGTGGTTAACGCAGCTTTGTAATCATTCTATGTTCATGAGGGGTATTAGTCTGTAGTTTTCTTTTCCTATAATGTCTTTACCTGGTTTTAGTATCAGAGTAATGCTGGCCTCACACATTGATTAGGAAGTATTACCTTGTCTTCAATCTTCTGGAAGAATTTGTGTAGAATTATTAGTATTTCTTCCTTAAGTGTTAGTTAGAATTCCTCAGTGAAGTCATCTGGGCCCAGATTATTCTTTGTGGGAGGCTTTTAAAGCACAAATTCAATTTCCTTAATAGATATAATCCAGGCAATTTATTTCTTCTTGAGTGAGCTTTGTTAGTCTGTGTCTTTCAAATAATTTGTCCATTTCATCCAAGTTGTTGAGTTTATTGGTATAATTTTTTTCATGAATTCGATACCAATAAACTTTCAATAAGAGAAAATTTATAAGTTGCCTTATGATGTTTTTACCATCTGTGGAGTCTGCAGTGATGTTACGTCTTTCATTATTGTTAGTGGTAATTTGTGTCTTCTTTTTTGTTTCCTGATTGTGTGGCCGTGCGTTTATCAATTTTATTGATTTTCTCAAAGAAGCAGCATTTGGTTTTATTGATTTTCTCTATAGTTTTCCATTTTTTATTTCTGATTTCTGTTCTTTATTATTTTCTTTTTTCTGCGTACTTTGGGTTTCACTCATTTTTTTTTTTCCGAGTTTTTAAGGTCACAGAATTAAAACCTTTCTTCTGTCCTCGCATAGGCAGTTAGTACTGCAAACTTCCACCTAAGTGCTATTCTGACTGCATCCCACAAATCTGGTATGTTGTGCTTTCTTTTTTGTTAAGTTTAAAATACTTTCTAATTTTCCTGTTGATTTCTTCTTTGATGACGTACTATTTGGAAATGTATTTAGTTTCCAAATGTTTCCAGAGATCATTTTGCTCTGTTAATATAACTCCATTGTGGTCAGAGAACACACTTTGTAGGATCTGACTCATTTTAAATTTACTGAGACTTATTTATAGCCCAGAATATGATCTATCTTGATAAATGTTTCCTTTGCACTTGAAAAGAATGTGTATTCTGCTATTTGGGGGTGGAGTGTTCTATAGATATCAGTTAGCTTAAATTGATTTACAGGGTTGCTCAAGTCTTCTACATCCTTATCGATTTCCTGCCTACTTGTTTTACCAATTATTGAAAGAGACGTGTTGAAATTACAGACTGTAACTGTGTATTTGTCTATGTATCTTTGCAGTTCTATGAATTTTTGTGTTGTGTATTTTGAAGCTCAATTATTAGATGCATGAAATTGGTATATTTTCTTGATTAATTGATCACTTTGTCATTATGAAGTGACCCTCCTTATTCTTGGTAAATTTTTTGTTCTAAATCTACTTTGTTTGACATTAATGTAGGCATTCTAGATTTTAAAAAATTTTTATTGATATGGCATAACTTTTTCCATTCTTTTACTTTTTAATCTATTTGTGCCTTTATTTTTAAAGGTTTTTTTTTTTTGCAGGCAACATATCATGGGTATATTTCTTTTAATTAGAGTGTTTCAACCATTTACTTTAATATGATTATTTATATGGCTAGGTTTAAATCTATTGTCTTGCTGTTTGTTCCATTGCATCTCATTTTCTGCCTCTTTTGAATCGTTTTTCTATGATTCTTTTTTTATCTGCTTTGTTTGGTTTATTAGCCATTACTCTTTGTTGTGTTATTTTATTGGCTGTTTTAAGATTTCGGGTGTCCATCATTAATTCATCATTGTTTACCATTAAGTGATAAGATACAGCTTCACAAATAGGATAAGAACCTTGCAACATTAAATTTCTGTTTTTCTCTTTCTGGTCTTTGTGTTATTTTTGTCTCACATTTTACTTTCATGTTTGTTATACACCCCCAAAAATATTGTTATTATATTTGTTTTGAACAATCAATTATGTTTTATAGATTTAAATAATAGGAAAAAGTTCTTTATATTTACCCACATCGTTACCATTTCCAATGCTCTCAATTCCTTTGTATAGATCCAGATTTCTATCTGGTATCATTTTACTTCTTTATGAAGGATTTCTTTTAGAATTTCTTTCAGTGCAGGTCTGTTGATGATGAATTCTTTCAGCTTTCGTACACTTGGTAAAGTCTTTTTAAATTTTATTTTCTTTTAATTTTTAAAATTGTATTATTATTTTTTACTTCCACGTTTACTTGTACATATTTGTGGGGTAGTGTGTTGTTTCAACATATGCACATAGGGCACAATGATTCACTTAGGGTAGATGGCATAGGTTTGTACATGTTAGTCCACCACTTCCCCTTTTCCCCACCCCTGTCCCTTCCTCCCCTCCCAGTCTCTGGTAACCATTATTCTACTCACTACTTCCCTAAAAAACTTTTTCTTTTTTTTTTTTGAGATTCCACCTATGAGTGACATCATATGGTATTCATCTTTCTGTGCCTGACTTATTTCACTTAACATGATGTTTTCCAGTGCCACCCATGTTGCTGCAAATGTTAGGATGTCATTTCTTTTTATAGCTGAATAGTACTCCATTGTGTAGATATACCACAGATTTTCTACCCATTCTTCCATTGGTGGGCATTTAGTTTGATTTCATCTCTTGGCTATAGTGAATAGCATTACAGTAAATATGGGAGTGCAGGTGTCTTTCTGATATATTGATTTCATTTTGGGGGGGTATATACCCAGTAGTGAGGTAGCTGGGTCATAAAGTAGATGTGTTTTCAGTTCTCTAAGGAACCTCCATACTGTTGTCCACAATGGCTGTACTAATTTACATTCCCACCAACAATGTATGAGAGTTCCCTTTGCTCCGCATCCTCACCAGCATTTGTTATTTTCTGTCTTGTTGATAATAGCCATTCTAATTGGGGTGAGATGATATCTCACTGTGGTTTTAATTTGCATTTCCTTGATGATTAGGGATTCTGAACATCTTTTTCATGTGCTTGTTGGCCATTTGCCTGTCTTCTTTAGAGAAATGTCTGTTCAGGTCCTTTGCCATTTTTTAATTGGATTATTTGTTTTTTTGCTGTTGAGTTGTTTGAATTCTTCGTATATTCTGGATATTAGTCCCTTGTCTGATGTGTTGTTTGCCAACACTTTCTCCCACTCTGTAGGTTGTCTCTTCACCTTGTTGACAGTGTCCCTTGCTGTGCAGCAGCTTTTCAGTTCGATCTAGTCCCATTTGCGCATTTTTGCTTTAGTTGCCTCTGCTGTGCAGTCTCACTCAAAAAAGCGCTGCCCACTCCCATTCCGTGCAGCATTTCCCTGATGTTTTCTTCTAGTAGTTTCATAATTTAGGGTCATAAATTTAGGTCTTTAATCCATTTTGAGTTGATTTTTGTGTATGGTGAGAGATAGGGGTCTAGTTTCAGTGTTCTGCATGTGGAAATCCAGTTTTCCCAGCACCATTTATTGAAGAGGCTGTCCTTTCCTCACTTTATATTCTTGGCA
The DNA here is from genome assembly GCF_000696425.1 of Galeopterus variegatus. Lineage (NCBI taxonomy): Eukaryota > Metazoa > Chordata > Mammalia > Dermoptera > Cynocephalidae > Galeopterus > Galeopterus variegatus. The sequence continues at coordinate 33,492 of NW_007730639.1, forward strand.
CCTTTCTCAAAAATCAATTGCTTATAAGTGTGTGGGTTTATTTCTGGGCTCTTTGTTCTGTTCCACTGGTCTTTTTTTTTGGTCTATTTTTATGTCAGTATCATGCTGTTTTGGTTACTATAACTTTAGAGCATATTTTGAAGTCAGGAAGTACGATGACTCCAACTATGTTTGTTTTAGAATTAGGTTGGAAATAATTTTCTCTATGAACTCTGAAGGCACTGTTCCTTGTCTTCTAGTGTCCAGTGTTGCCCTTAGACATCTTATGCTGATATCGTTCACAATGTTTCATGAGCAATTTTCTTTTTGTTTCCAGTTCTTGAAAATTATGTGACCTTCTCTTTATCCCAAAGACTGCCTGTCATTCTCATTGTTTCCCCATGGCCCTAAGGTGCTAAAATTTTAAAGATTCAAGAATGCAGTTGATGTATGCTTCTGTGGCTCATTTTTTAAAGAAAAAAAAATTAATACGAATAGGCCTGAACTAACTTCTCTGCTTCCCAGGCTTTCCTTTGATGGATGCTGTTTAGAATCTTGCAGGCTTTACCTTCACTATGATTGTATGAGCCAGGACCAAACTTGAGAATATACAGGACTTGTAGAAATCAAGGACAGAATTTAAGAAATGTAGGGATTACATATTCCACATCAAAAAATGTGATTCTTATAATTTTCTGTCTCAATAATTTTATAATTCTTATCATATGGGAATTTATGATTTCACATTTTTAAGATTATGTTTTTAAGTTGGATTGGTTGTAATATCCAGAATACTAGTGATATATACTAATGTGATAATTATTATATAGCAAGCACTCTTCTAAGCATTTTGTATTTATAAACTCATTTACATTTATAATCCTCACAACACACCCATGAGGTGGATATTATTATTATCCCTATTTTACGTATGAGACAATTGAGGCATAGAGAGTTTACAAAACTTGTTAAGGTCACATGGCTAGTGTATGGCAGAGCTAGAAGTTGAGCTCAGGCCCTCTGGCCCTGTAGTCTGTACTTTTACCACTGTGCTTTCCAGCCTATTTTGTGGGCCCTTGGAAGCTGTGAGACTCTAAAGGATTAGGAGTCTATTGGTTATATTTCACTCTGCTCCTTCACTCTGACTTCTCACTTTCTCCATCTTCTATCCTCAATCTTGGCACCAGAGCTAACAAAGTGGAGCCTTGGGCTGAGATGGTGGGGGTCGTAATTTGTCTTAGAACAATGGACCTGATTTCTAGGAATCTGGACTTACCCCGCACAAACATCTCGGTGCCTGCCCCAGACTTAAACTCCACATCAGGAGTCCCTTTCCGGAACTTGACACAGTAGTAGGTGCCAGCGTCAGCTGTGGTGACATTTCTGATGAGGATGGAAAAGTCCTTGTTGTCTCTCTCTGTGGTGCTTCCAATACGTATTACCCGGGGGAAGAGGGCTTCTTGTCCATCTTTGAAACTGAAGATCAGCTGCCGGCGTGGCTCTTCCCCCCTGAACCACTGGATGGGCCCCACGGGGAGCAGGGAGGTCACAGTGCAGCGCAGAGTGGCCGCCTCTCCGGCTGCGACCGACACTGATGGCTCAGGCTGAGTCACCCGCAGCTCCTCTTCTCCTGTCAATCCTGGAGGGAAACACAAATCAGCTCCAAGTCCTCTGACCTGGCCCAGGTAGGGCTGAGGCTGGGGTCCAGGTGCCTGGGTCCAGATTGCAGTTAAAGTCCTCTTAATTCTTTCTTTTCATATCATATATTATCCTCTAGGGTGGGCAAATTGCTGGACTGGGTGCTGAGAGCAACACAGAGACAAGACAGAGAGACAGACAGTTCTTGCAATATATACAGACAGTGAAGTCACAAGAGAAGAAAATATAATCTATGAAAAGGTGTTCAACAACTGCATTAAATTAATAAAATGCATATTTAATTCAGAAGCAAAGTGGTAAAATTTATGACAGAATAGATGGAAAAGTTAAAAAAAAATACACAGATCTCAGCATGTGAAACATTAGAGGACATTTTCAGGCTGCAATAATAGAGGCAGTTGGTACAAGGCAGGCAGAGAGGTCAATGAAACAGAAGAGAGTCTAGAATTGATCCCAAGGAAATATGCAGATTTATTAAATGATCAAGGTGGCATTTTATGTCCATGGCAGAAATCTATGTGGAAGAATCAGACAAAACTCTTTAAAAAAAGTGGCTGCCTCCAGGGAGCCAGAAGCGTATGAGGGCTTTTACTATTTTCTGTTCATTACTTCCCTGTTTGTATTATTTTGACAACAAAATTGTAATGTAATAAAAATAAAATAAAACATTTCTCCCTTCTATAAGCTAAGAGTAGACACAATTTTTAGGATATTAGTTTGGCAAAAATTAAAAAGACTGCCAATTTTTAGCGTTGCCAAGGTTGTGGTAAAGCTGACACTCCTACGAGGGTACTTCAAAAAGTTCATGGAAAAATAGAATTAAAAGATAATACTAACCGTTCCACAAACTTTTTGAAGAACGCTTCTTATATACTGCTAGGAATTTAAATTGGCACAACCTTTCTAAATGACAACGTGGCACTATAATCATGACCCTAAGATATACATATATTGATAAATCCACTTTTTAACAAGTAGAGGGGAAAGACTTTAACCAAATCTGTTTTGGTCACAAATATTCAGAATGTCCCCTCATTTATTACTGCTGTGCCTGTGCTATATGTGTTAAGATAATGTATTACTAACATCAAGACATCCATATTTTATTGGGAAATTTTATATTTCAGAAGTCTTTGAAATGCACTCATAACCTCTGACACAGTAATTCCTCTTCGAGGGACTTATTCAAAAGAAACACACAAGGGTGAACACATTTTGTAAAGGAATGGTAATCTTAGTGTTTACAATATAGAAAAGTTTGATGTCAGGCACATGTCCAGGAATAGGGAGTGAGACAGATAAACGATGGTACAATTGCACAACGGAGAACTGTGTAGCTATTAGAATGATATGGTTGAAGCATATATTTGGGGATGTATTGATGATCATGTAGACATACATCTCTTGGCATGAACAAAGGTCCCTGATTTGTTATTGAATGAAAGAGCAAATAAAACACTGTATTTAGTATAACCATATTTTTGTTAAAAGTTTAATATTTAAGGGAGCAGCACAGTGAAGAGGTTAAAACAGGGACCTTGTAGAATCCCTTTGACCTGGATTCGAATGCCTCCTCTGTGACTTACTTGGTATTTGGCCTTGAGATTACTTAACCTCTCTGAGCCTCTGTTTTCTTATTCATGCAATATACACAATGCAGAAAATAAGACTTCTCTTGCACTTTTGTTGTTAGACCGAAACCTGAAAATCTTCGAGAAACACTCAGGACTGCTTGGCTCATGGAAGGACTGCTGTGAGGGGAGTACCCCCTGTTGACCTGGGGTCCAGTAGGCCAGACTCCCTCCAGCTATGCAGCCTGATGATTCTGTGAAGCCCACGCCCTCCCTCTGCTTTCAGTTTCCTGTTCTGTCAAGCATGATGGGTCATTCCCACTGCCCATGACTGCTGTGAGTTTTCAATGGTGACCCAGGCTTGTCAAGAACCCAGAGTGCTAATGGCCTGAATCAGAATACGTGTTCATATTGGTGTTTACTAAACCCGTGAGGATGTAACGGCCAGAGCTTACATAGAGGCTTGCGTGCCGCACATTACTCCAAACACTTAACTATATTAACTAACTCGTTTAATGTTCACCATGACCCTATGAGAAAGGCATTATTATTTACACCCAATTCACGGGCAAGAAAAGTGAGGCGCAGAGAAGTTTAGTAACTGGTCCAAAGTCAAACAGCCTACAAGTGATGAAACTTGGATTTGAACCCTGGCAGATTGGTTTCAAAAAATATCCGTGCTTTTAGCCACTTTACTGGATGGCCTCTCAGGTGAGATGTTAACACCACTGGGAGGAGGAGGGGGGCTGCTCCTATCTGCCCAGCCAGCTCTGGGGGGAAGAGAGTGGACAGGCAGGGGAAATGCCCACATCAAGAACAGAATCCTAGGATGCAGGGATTCTGGGAGACTTAATAGTCTAAAAAGCACTATTTACCACTTTTTTCTAATGGTTCTACATTGCATGTGTAGTATCTGTTATCTATTTATCTGCCTATCTACCTATCTATCTATGAATTTTTTTTTTTTTTTTTCTCCCTTTCTCCCTATCTTTCTATAAATTTTTTTTTTTTTTTTTCTCCCTTTCTCCCTATCTTTCTATAAATTTTTTTTTTTTTTTTTCTCCCTTTCTCCCTATCTTTCTATAAATTTTTTTTTTTTTTTTTGTCTTTTTTGTGACCGGTAAGGGGATCGCAACCCTTGGCTTGGTGTCGCCCACACCGCGCTCAGCCAGTGAGCACACCGGCCATCCCTATATAGGATCCAAACCCGCGGCGGTAGCGTCGCTGCACTCCCAGCGCCGCACTCTCCTGAGTGCGCCATGGGGCCAGCCCTATCTATGAATATTCTAACCAAGGCAGCCCTGCCTCCCAGTGCTATGGTCTTCAGCAGGACCTAGGACTGGGATGACACTCCTCTACCTCTTCCCTCAGCATAGCACCAGGTCCTGCACGTCCAACCCCAGGGACTCATGGAGACTTCACAGGGCATCAGGGGTGTGGGAGGCTAGGAATGCCCCAGTGGGGTAAATCCTATGTAAATCTGTACGGAGGAGGAAAGAATTCCTCCAAGCAATAAGAATTCTTGGGGGTATTTGTTTGGGAGATCCTTGTTATCAAAGAAACCATTTAGGAAATTGTCTTAAAGAGGTAGGGACAGCAAAGTAAGAGACCCTGGAATAGAGATCCATCTGCCCCACTGCCAATGGGAAATGGGACCATTGCCTAACTCAGCAGAGCATCCCTGCACTGGAGTACCTGAGGGCAGGGATGGTTACCTGTGAGTCCCAGCAGCAGAGGCAGCAGCAAGAATGGCAGATGCAGGTGGGTCTGAGAAGTAGGGATGGGCATTGTGGTGGGCCCTGGAGCCTGCTCTGTCTGATGTCTATCCTGGGGAGGCTCTGGACTCTGCTCTGCAGAGAGAGGCAAAGCTTTGTCTCCTGTAATATAAGAGGAAGTGACTATGATGGGAAGAAAGGGCAGGGGGTTGTGACAGTTCCTGCTTTTAGATTGTGAAATAGAAATCAGACACAAGCTAAAAAGTTACTGAAGTAAGGGTTCCAATATGGTTGGAGGAGACCTGGAGACTCCCAAAGTGCCTAGACTCTGCCCCCCGGCCCCTAACTCTATGTCAGGGGGGCTGGTAGCCCATTCTCATCCAGGATCCCGGGGACATGATCTGCCATAGTAAAAGGTGTGTTCAGCTTTCTGTGATAGTCCACACCTTGGGCTCAGATGAACTGTGCAGCTGGAGTCACAAGAAGAGCTCTGGGCATGGGGCCTCAAGGGCAGCGGGCCCTGTTCTCCCCACTCCAGAGGCATCAGTGTCTAAGATAAGCCTGAGGCCATGTCTGGTGTGACCCCTGGCTTGGCAGAGTACACTTGCAGGGGAAGTGGCTTTGGGTGAAAAAGTAGTCAGATCTTGGGAGGGGGAGGGTGCTTTGTATTTTAGAGGATGG
>NW_007730639.1:39718-51832 GCF_000696425.1 Galeopterus variegatus
GAGGGGGAGGGTGCTTTGTATTTTAGAGGATGGAGGGGGCCTGTGGGGTGGGGGTGGGGGATTAGAGTGTTCATCTTGTAAGGATAGTGACATATGCAGAAACATGCTGGGAGGAGGGGGGGTGTCTCTTCTGTCTGTCCCCAGTCTGGGGCCACCTCTGCAAAGCAAGGAGTGGAGGGAGCAGAAAAACGCCCACAGGAATGCACCTCCTCTCTTACTTCTGAGCCGCAGCAGCCAGCACACAGGATCGTGTCCAGAGCCTCTCAAAGGTGAGCTCTTCACTTCTATGGCCCAGTGCCAGACACTGCCTTCTGTGACTCAGTTTCCCCACTGCTCCGGACCCCTGCCTCCTTCCCAGAAGCTGACCATATGTTGGTGATGGGAAGGAGCAGAACAAAAGAGGAAGTCAGAGATAGAATTTGACTACTCTGAAACATGACAAGTGTCCCTCTTCCTCTGAGACCTTACTTTAGCTTTCTTCTCTTTTTTTTTCTCAGAAACATTCCTTGGCAAGCAATTGGCCAGTGTTCCTGTGAGCGTTTATCACTTCAGCCCTATTTCTTTTCAGTGTGACAAACTGTATTTGCAGAGCTGACTCAACAACAGCCCCCTTGCCTCCTGCTCCTCGACACTCCTCCCATAGAGAAGTGGGTATATGTTCCCACCCCCTGAATCTGGGCAGGCTTGTGACTACAACAGAAGTGATGTGAGGTGACTTCTGACACTAGACCATAAAAATTCCCTGTACTTCCACCTTGCTCTCTTGAGATGCTCATTTTTGGAATCTTGCCATCATACTTTGAGAAAGCCCAAACTAGCACACACAGAGAGACCATATGGCAAGGACACATGTCAGAGTTCTAGCTGACATCCCAGCTGAGATGCCAGCCAATATCCAGCATCCATCATCAGACATATAAAGAAGATTCCAGATGATTCCAGCCCCCCAGTGGTTGAGTCATCCCCAGCTGAGTTTCCCAACTGAGGCACCAGACAACACACAGCAGAGACAAGCCATTCTTGTGCCTTGTCTGAATTCCTGATCCACAGTGTCACTGATCATCGTAAAATGGTTGGCTTTTGCCCCGGAGTTTTGGGGTGTTTTATTATGCAATAATTGTAACCAGACCACCACCCTTGGTGACCTTGATTCCCGTCCCCGCCCATCACATTCTACCTCCTTTATTGGACTTGCTGCCACTTGCTGGCAGGGACCACTGAATGCAGAGATGAAGAGACAGGCTTTGGGGCCAGAAGGACCTCGGTTGGAATCCTGGACCCATCTGGTGCCTGTATGGCAGTGGGCAAATCATCTTTATGCCTCTATCCTATATCTTACTGTCTACTTAGCATCTACAAAGCATACTCATCATCGCCTTCCCCTTGCACCCTTCTTCCCATGTCCCCATCTCAGTGTATGACGCCCCATCCACCCAGTTAGTTAAGCTGGAAAACCATGGTGTCATTTTTGATAACTCCTCTCATTCCTCCATATCCTTTAATCTAAATGCATCTTTGACTTAATCTGTTTGGGTTGCTTTAACAGAACACCACAGACTGGGTGGCTTATAAACACAGAAATTTCTCACAGTTCTGGAGGCTGGGAAGTCCAAGATCAAGGCGCTGACAGACTCGGTGTCTGGTGAAGGCCCACTTCCCACGTCATAGGTGACGCCTCTCACTGTGTCCTCGCGTGGCAGAACGGGCAAGGCAGCTCTCCAGGGCCTCTTTCTAAAGGCACTAATCCCACTCATGTGAGTTCTGCCCTCATGACCTAATCACCTCCCAAAGGGCCTGCCTCCTAAAACCAACACATAGGGCGTTAGGATTTAACATATAAACTTGTGGCTGGGGGTCATGTCACAAACATTCAGTCCACGGCAATCTTAAATTCTCCCGCACCTCTCTGTCCACTGTCATCTCCAGCTTGGACAGTCTATAAACCTACCTCAGTCACTCCTCTTCCAGTGTAGTCTTTTCCTCACCCAGTAGCCAGAGCGGTACTTTTAGAAGAGAAATATGATCATGTCAGTCTCTTTCAGTGTCTTCCCATTGCTCTTAAGGTAGGAAAAAAGATTCTTCTCTTGTCCTCTACTGATCTGGCCCCAAACACTTTGCCAGCCTCAACTGCCAGCCCTTTCACTCATGTTTGGGCTCAGCTACACTGGCCTTTCTGCAGTGACTTGAACTGCCACTACTCCTCTCTTTCTTCTCTGTGATGGGGGTGTCCACTCCCTTCACCTCCTTGTTATAGATAAACCTAGAACACCCTTAATTTGTAATATATGATTGCAAATCAGGATTTGTGATCACATATTTATGTTCGATGTTTGCACACACCTCAGTGAGAACAGAGATTGGGTCTGTTCTGTTTCCTACTGAGAATGCACAGCAGGTGTTTTGAACCCAGAGGGAATGGCTGCTGGCTTCATGGTAAGCAGAGAGCCCAGGTGTTGGCCTAGAGCCACAGGATCCCTATCTTTTCTGGCATCCCACACCTTCCCTCTCCTTCCCCCCGCCCCATCCTGGGGCTCCCTTATCCCTTGAATTCCTGGGAGCCTGACATTTATTAATTAAACCACAGTGGTAACCTCACAGCTATCCCATCTTTGGTTTGGCCCTACTTGGTTGAGGCTGGGCTCTATCTTAGTAGCAGATGCTCCCCTGGGTGAATGTTACTGGGGGACAAAGAATCAAAATCTGTCCTTATGAGACCCGACACCACCCCCTCCCTGGGTCCTAATCTCCTATACTGTCCCATGGACATCTTTTGCAAACCCTTGATCAAACCCCACTTCCCCCATTCCCACACTTGGGATAGAGGATTTTTTAGAGGATTCCAGGAGATTCCTGGGGAGTAAAAGTTTTGTGTCCCTCTCTTACCTCCAGATGAATCCAGGCATCATGTGACCTTGTGGGAGATTCTTGGACTGACTTCTAACTTTATCCTGTTCCTGGGACAGGCTGTGGCCACCACCTTGTCCTGCCTCCCTGAGCCTCCCTTCAACTTACAGTCAGGCCCTTTACTTCTTGCCAAATGGAGGGTTGAAACTCCATCATCAGCAGCACCAGTGGCCTAGGAGGAAAGCCACAGAAGGAAGGGTGGGCAACAAGAGTCGTCACAGGGCACATGGGACTCCATCCTCCAGGGCCTTCACCTTCCCATCTGAGGTCACTGGGGCCCATCTGTGACAACTGTTCCTGTTGCACAGTGCCCCACCAGGCACAGCAACCTGGGGCGGGAGCCCAGGTAAACATGCATGCATCTCACACTGCCGGGCTGGGCCTTACCTAGAAAAAAAGAGGCAGCTTCAACCCACTGAATTACCTTGTAGTACTTTGTTTACAATTAGTGTAGTCTTATGAGATGGGTATTATCATCTCATCTCCATGTTGGTGAGAAAATCAAGGCTCAGAGATTTTAGGAAACTTGCTAGGGTCACAAGGTAGTGAGAGTCAAACCCACATTTGTCAAATACTATGTTCATCCTTACTGCCCCTTTAGATCAAGAAAGGACAGGCTATTCAGACACATAGGGAGCCCAGAGCCTGGAAACTAGGAGAACAGCACCACATCAGGGCACAGGAGTATTGGTGTCTACCCTGAGGGAAAGTGGAACACAAATGTGTTCTTTCTGGGAGAATTTCAAGGCCACCCTGCTCAGCACCAAAACCTGGGCTCAATCAGGAAATAAAGAAATGCTAAAAAAAAAAAAAAAAAAAAAAAAAAAAAAAAATCTGGCATAAAACCTTTGAGGGCATGCAAGGAAAGAGACTCCCTGGCTTGGAAGGAGTCTTGAACATTATCTAGTCCTCCCAGTACCTGAAATCCACTTTGTGGGTAGATGAGATCTTAAAAAATGTGCAGCAAATCATAAATAGGAGACCTCTCTGGGGAGCTGACTTGGGTGTACTTGACTTCTAATAGATATTTAGTATCTGGTAGATATTTACACAGTTCTGGATTGTTCGTGTGTGTACACACACGTGCTTGTGTGTGAGACAGGGAGAGAATGAGAGTGAGCGAGTGAGTGAGGGAGAGCAGGCTTTGCTTTTATAATTTAAAATGTCATAAGTTTGAAAAGAAAGTTTTAAGGAAAAATGACGGAGCCTCCTCAAATTAAGTCATGGAGGACTTGTCATTGGCTATGTCCTAGACTTGGGCAAATGAGCAGAGAACAAAAATGTTTTTGCAGTGACCTCCTGCCACAGCTCACTTGGCAGGTGAGTGCAATGTCCTCCTCCACATGGCCAGCTTTCTTCACCAGGATCGAGCTCTGCACACTGTGTAGTCCATCTCTGCCGTTGGTGGGGGTCAGGATCTTGTCTATCTGGGAGACATTTCCATTCTTCCACCAGGTCAGCTGCACATCCTTGTGGAAGAACTTCTTCGCCATACAGGTGACAGTCATGTTCTTATTTGAGACAAGGTGTTGGAAAATAGAAATGGTGGGTGGAACTGAAACAGTATATGACAAATGTTCAGACTTCATGAAACAATCAGGTCCATCTTGCTTATTACTTGGTGGCCATTTACTTAGCACCTACCTAGCTCATAGGAATCTCTAGCACATAGTAGGTACACAATAGTTGGGAGGTCCTGTTATTATTTAGGCCTATTCCCTGAAGCAAATTTTGGGAGAATTGTGTTCCAAAGCCAAGTGAAAGCCTGGCCATATGTGGTGTCACCTACCTAGCATGGTCCCAGACAAATCAGCTTTCCCATGAAGAGGGTAATGCAAGCTTTGGTGGTTCACATTGCAGGTAATATGAAAGTTGATGTCTTTCAGAGTCCAGGTCACTTCATTGGTACTGGAGATTTTGTAGGCATCACTGTACTTCAGCTGAACCACTTGGGTCTTGAGGGATGAGGGTTCCTTCCCATTTTTGAACCACTTCAGGGTGATGTTTTTGGGAAAGAGGCTATAGGACATGCAGCTGAAATTCAGTCTGCCCAATTAAGGCCCTCTTCAAGGGGCCAATTACCACAGGCAGAGAGGGTGAAGCTACAAGAAGAAAGATTAATAATCAATTAGTAGATGAGCCAGGCAGCATTACATGTACTTTGTATAATTTTAATTCAGACAACTCTGTGATTAGGTATGATAATATCCGTTTTATAGATAAGGAAAATGGAGACTGGCAGAGGTAAGGGAATACTAACAACTGACAGAGCCAGGACTGGAACACAGGTTTCTCTGATCACATAGCCTATGATCTTTCCTTAAGCAACATTGTTTCTCTCTTCAAGAGCCATATCCCTATATCTTTCTCACTCTTGGTATTGATTACTCCTACTACCCATTCTTGTTTAATAAGGTTTAGATAACAAGGAATGGAGGGGAAATCTCTTAGCCTGTTGTCTATCTACCAAAATCCTAAAACAACATATCATCTTTAATGTGCAACTTTACAAGAATGTCCTTTAGACTCAGCAGTAATAGGCTTCCTACTCTGCATTTTTTCAGGGATGCACTGGAGATCCTTGCCAATGCAATAGGACAAGAAAAATTCATGAACAAATAATAATTGGGAAGGAAGGAGAAAATGTAATGTAAACTTACACAGAAAATCCTAATGAATCTGCTGACTAAAATACTAATGGATTAGAAAACCCACATATACATGAGAATTTGGGGATCAGTGAAAAAAGTGGGTTAGTCAACATGTGGTATTGGAGACAATTACTTTTTGTAAGAAAATTTTAAATATTGATTATTACATCTCATTGAACACAGAAATAAATTCCAAACATTAAATTCCTAAATATAAAAATTGATAAAATTGTAAGAAGATAAAAGAATATATGCCTTTGGGGTGAGAAAAACTTTAAGATCCTGAAAACACAACTCACTGAGTTTGTAAAGTTGACTTTAAAGATTGATAAAGTTGGCTATAACAATAATAAAATTACATATGATGAGAAAGACCATAAGCAAAATTTAAAAACAAGCAATAAATAGGGAGAAGAAATAATACATATAAGAGTAGCTGATGTAACAGAAAAACATAAAAGAGAGGTTCAAGAAACCAAAAGTTGATTCTTCGAAAATGTGTAATCCTGTGGTGAAAGGAAATTAATATCAGGCATAAAAAAGGGCCATTACTAAAGATCGTACAGATATTAAAATGATGAAAAGAGGATAACATGAACAGATTTTGCCAATATAAAATATCAAATTTAGTAGAAATGGGCAACTGCCTGGAAAAATATAACTTACCTAAAGTGAATAATAAGATAGGAAATATGAGCAGTCCCAAAGCCATTAAAGAAATTGAGTCAGTGATTTTAAATCTCTTCCTATTGTGAAAACTTTAGATCTAGATGACTTCACTGGCAAGATTTTCCAGACATTCATGTAATAAATACAATTTCAATCTCACACAAGCTTTTCTAGAAAATAATAAAAGAGGATCCATCAACTCATGTTTGAAGTGAGCATAGCCTCAATAACAAAACTCCAAGAAGGACAATATCAAGAAAACTATAGATCATTCTTACTTCTGAATGTAGATACAAAAACCCAAGCAAAACTTTAGCAAACCAAATAACACACTAGCACCAAGTTGGTTTTATTCCAGAAATGGAAAATTAAATTAATATTATAAAATCAAATAATATATTCATCACATTTACAAATTGAAAGAAAGACAACAGAAACCATATGATTATTTCAATAGATGCAGGAAAAACATTAACATGCCAATATTCGTGTTTAAAAAATTATTTGTGAACTGGGAGCAGAAGTAAATAAGTGAGTTAATCTGATATTAGATTGAATCATATGCAACTGCTACTTTCACTCTATGAAAAATGGTAGAATATAGGGGGTATCATGTGGTTTATTCTAAGCTTAAAAATACAACAAACATCATAATGGTGAAACTTTGAAAGCTTTGAAATCAGGACAATATAATCTTGCTTGCTACCAGAACTTCAATTCAGTGTTTGCCAGAGATGTTAGTTTGCTTAGTAAGTCATGAAGAAGATGTAAAAAGTACAAAGATTAGGATGGAATACACTGAACTGTTATTATTACTGTTATTATAATATCACAATGCATTCAGAAAGTCTAAAAGAGTCTGGCCGGTTAGTTCGGTTGTTTAGAACACAGTGTTATAACACCAAGGTCAAGGTAAAAAAAAAAGCCCTACTTGAAAAAGGAATCAAAAAAGAAAAGTCCAAAAGAAAATAGACAAAGTTTTACATATAATGAGAATTTAGCAATTTTGCTAAATATAAAAACAATACACAAAAATGTAACAAACATTGGAAAAAAATTTAAATGATCTTATTTATAACAACATCAAAAATATCAAGTATGCAGGAGTTGTTCTAACAAGAAGTGCATCACATCTATAAAAAAAACTACAAAACTTTATTGAATGCATTATAGAGGACCTAAATGAATGAAAAGATATATCCAAAAATATCAAGTATGCAGGAGTTGTTCTAACAAGAAGTGCATCACATCTATAAAAAAACTACAAAACTTTATTGAATGCATTATAGAGGACCTAAATGAATGAAAAGATATATCATGTCCATTGATAGAAGATGACATTGTAAATATAAAGAGAAGTATGAAGGTACTTCAAAAAATTCGTGGAGAAAAGGAATTTAAAGATAATATGAACCTTTGCATGAACTTTTTGAAGTACCCTCATATGTATAGACATACATAAAGATATAAACATTTCACTTATTTCCAATTGACAAGGAGTTAATGCAATCCCAATTAATATTCCAAAGGGGAGCGCGCATGTGCATGTGCTAAACTTGACAAAGATATTCAAAACTTCTCATGGAAACAAAGGCCAAGCATAGCCAAGAAGACCAAGGTGGGATGACTAGTTTTACCAGGTACAAAAACTTATTACAGAGCTGAAGTTGTTAGGATAGTGGTGTTTGGAGGGATGAACAAAGAAAACATGTAACAAATCAGAGAACCTCAAATTAAACCCATTAACATATGGATGCTTAATTTTTGACATGTTTGCTGTGCAGAGCAGTGGGGGAAAGGGCAACTTTTCAATAAATGAGGGTGGAACCATTAGATATCCATATGGAGAAAAATAAAATCTCATCTTCACAAACATGTGTATCACATCCTAAATGTAAAAGGCAAAACTTTGAAAAGTTATGTAAGGTAAGTTTAGAGATAAGCAAAACTTCCTTAAACAAGCACTAAAAGCTATAACCATACAGGAAAAGATGATAAATTTGACCACATTAACACTACACTTTTGTCATTATTTTGCTAAATTATTAAGATAAATGCTTTGAATACTGGTTTTCAGTCTTTTTTCTTTTCTAATGTAGGCATATAAATTCCCTCTTAGTACAGCAGTAGCTGCATGCCTCAAGTTTCATGTATTTTTATTATTCAGATCAAAATATTTTCTAATTTCTGTTGTAATTTCTTTTTGGTACATGGGTTAGATTATTCCCTAAATTCCTAGCCCGTGAGAATTTGCTAATAATCTTTTTGTAAATGATTTGTAGTTTAATTTAACTATGATCAGAAAACATATCATTCTGATATTTTGAAATTTATTGAAACTTGCTTCATGACCCAGCACATGATTAATTTTGGTTAATATTCCACATGGACTTGAAAAGAATATATATTTTTTAGTTGTTGGTTGCAGTGCTCTATATATGTCAATTATGCCAAATTTGTTACTAACATTTTGTCTGCATGTCCTAACAGAACTGAGAGAGCTGTTGTGGTGGGCAGCTTTTAAGATGATCCCCAATGATCCTCACTTCCTGGTATTCAGACCATTGTGTAATCTCCTCCCCTGGATCTAGTGACTCACTTCTAACAAAAAATAAAAGTAACGGGACATCACTTCTGAGGTTAGCTAATAAAGAAGTTGTGACTTCATCTTCCTGTGACTTCTTCTTGCTGCTCCTTGAGGAGGAGCAGCAGCTATGCTGTGAGCTGCCCTATGCAGAGGCCCATGTGGCAGGTAGCTAATGTCTTCAACCAAAAGCAAAGACTCAGCAAAGACCTGAGCCTGCCAAAAGCCAAGGGAGTGAGCTTGGAAGTGAATTCTCAGATTGAGCCTTTGGATGACTGTATTCCTGGCTGACACCTTGATTGCCACCTTGTGACAGACCCTAAGCCAAACTAACACAACTAAGCAGTGCCTAAATTCTTGACCCACAAACACTGTGAGACAATAAATGTTTATTGTTTTAAGCCACTAAGTTATGGGATGACTTGTTATGTATGCAGCATAGATAACTAATACAGATTTGTTAAAAACCTACTACTATGATTGTAAATGTCTCTATTTCTTCTTTTATTTCTGTCATTTTGCATACTTTGAGGCTACAGTATTAAATGAATACACATTTAGGATTGTTACAGCTTCCTGGTGAGTTATCCTTCTTATTATTGTATAATGTCACATGTTAAATTTGCATAGTAATTTTGTTTTAAAGTTTATGTTGTCTGGTGTTAATATAACAACAGGCTTTCTTTTGGCTTGCGTGGTATACTTCTCTCATCAATCTTTATGTATTATTATATTAAACTGTGTTTCTCATCAGTAGTTGAATTGTGTATAGCTGGATTATATTTATATTTTATACAGACTGCTTTTCCACATATATTTACTGTAAATACAAAGATATTTGAGCTTGAATTTATATTTGTATCTGATTTGCATTTATACTGACCATTCTTCGTCTCTTTTTTTCTTCTTTCTTGCCTTTGCCTTGAGAGCTTTTTAATTACTGTTTCTTTGTTTATTGACTTGTAATTATACATTCATTGAGTAGTTATCTGGAGATTACAACATGCATCTTTAACTTGGTAAGTAATAAGATGGTAGCTATCTCTTTCTAGACAAGACAAACACAATAGGGTACTTTGGCTCCATTTATCCTCCCACCAATTATATACTATTATTATTATGTATTTTAATTCCATAAGTATATTTTAATTCCCACAAGTATTATGTTAAAATACTATTATAAAATTATTATGATTATTTCTTACAGTAATTATATTTAGTCAATATTTACTCTTTTAGTTGTTTTTTATTCCTTCTCACATTTCTGTATTTCAGCTTGTGATTCTTCTTCTTTTGCTTGAAAAACTTTCTTTAGCATTTCTTTTATTGAGTGTTTGATGGAGATAAATTATTTTTTCTGTATAAAGTATCTTAATTTCACCTTTTGTTGAGAGGTATTTTTTAGTGAGTGTAGAGTTATATGTGCATAGTTGTTTTCTTCTGCATATGAAAAATACCATTCCATTGTCTTCTGGCTTCCATTTTTCTACTGAAGCATCAACTGTCAGGATTTGTTGTTATTTTGTAGGTAATGGTTCTTTATCGTTCAACTGGTTTTAAGAATTTTCCTTTTGTCTTTGGTACCCAGAGGTTTACTATGATGTACTTTGGTAAAGTTTTCTTTGTATTTTTCATGCTTGAACTTTGGAAGATTTTTTGAATGTGCATTTTGTGTATTTTGTTCAGTTTTGGAAAATCTTCAGCCATTATTTTTTCCAGTTGTTATTTCTGTTTCATTCTTTTTTGCCTCCCATTTGGGGACTTCAGTACCATGATGTTACACTTTTATTTATTATGTCCTAAATGTCTTGCTTCTTCCCCCCCCCCTTTTTTTTCTGTATTACCTATCCTTTTCTCTTTCTGTGCCTCATTTTATATATTTTCTCCTGACCTATCACCTAGTTAATTAATTCTCTTTAGCTGTGTCCAATCTGCTCTTAAACATATCAACTGAATTCTTAATTTTTGTTCTTGTACCTTTTGGTTCCAAAATCCCATTATGTTCTTTTATATAATTTCCAGTACTCTGATAAAATTTAAAATTTTTTGTATTTTATTTAGCACATGAAACAAAGTTATGTTAAAGTCTGTGTCAGAAAAACTCCATTATCTGGTTTCTATTTTCTGTTATTTCTTTTGCTTTTAGTCACATTTCTTGTCTTAATATATTTCTGGTTATTTTGATTCGGTGCTCAAACTTTTCCATAGAATTGTAGAAATAATTTGATACTCTGGATGAATGTTATCTTTCTCTGGAGATGAATCGTGTTTGCTTCTAGATGGTGTCTAGAATATGGGCCATAACAGGTCAGTATCATGTTAATCCAATTAGGGATTGAGATTATTCAAAGCTGTGGTTTAATCCCTGTGATTGCTAGTCTATTTGGAGTTCAACTTTAGTCCTAGGAAGTAACCTTTTAGGGTCTGTATCCAAAGCCTGAGGAGTTTACTAGTGCCCTCCTCTTTGGCAAACCTTGAATTCCACTTGCTAAATCCCCAGCTTCAAGAAACTGTTGGAAGCTCTGCTCAGCTTCTAAGACTCTCAGTCTCTTCCTCCCAAATTTGCACACATGTCTAGGAGAAAAGT
The DNA here is from genome assembly GCF_000696425.1 of Galeopterus variegatus. Lineage (NCBI taxonomy): Eukaryota > Metazoa > Chordata > Mammalia > Dermoptera > Cynocephalidae > Galeopterus > Galeopterus variegatus. The sequence goes on from NW_007730639.1 coordinate 51,114, forward strand.
GACTCCAAATGACACTCTAATTCTCTATGCTTTCCTTACTTCTCATGTAATAACCCCACCATTAATCATCCCCTTGACTGTTTTCTGATACCTTTACAGAAATGTTTTATATATATTTGTTCCACTTTTATAGCTGTTCTACATTTTAAGATTGGTTCAAACCAACCACTTGGTCCACCATTACTGGGAACAGAATTCATCTTTAATTTTTTTTCCTGCATTTTGAATTATTTTTATATTAATCATCTAGGCCACTAGTTCAGGTGTTGACATTTATCATATCCATTAATTTACCTCTGTAGTTATTTGGTTGCGGAATCACATTATTTTAGCTCCAAAAATCATATTTTTAGAACCATATTTTTCTACTGACTTTTCTCTCTTTAAGAACTACTATCATCTCTACTTTGTGCAGTATGTTTTCATGTTGTTTTGCCTGACCTACTTCTTTTTAAAGAGTTTATTTTTTTAGAGTAGTTTTAGGTACACAGCAAAATAAAGATGAAGCTACAGAGATTTCCCATATACCTCCTGCCCCTGTACATGCACAGCCTCCCTCAGTGCCCCACTTTCAATATCCCCCACCGGAGTGGTACATTTGTTACAATTGATGAACCTACATTGACACATCACAACCACCCAGAGTCCACAGTCTATGCTAGGTAGCCTGATCTCTTGCTGCTCTGCCCACTTAGTTGCTTTGTAATTTTCCTTGTGAG
>NW_007730639.1:52576-53281 GCF_000696425.1 Galeopterus variegatus
CTAGGTAGCCTGATCTCTTGCTGCTCTGCCCACTTAGTTGCTTTGTAATTTTCCTTGTGAGATCATTGGGGCCTACACACACCAGGAGATGCAGGAGACATACTCACCAATAACAGACACGTGGGTGCCCCGACCTGATTGGTACTCCTTGTCAGGTTTTCCTTTCATAAACTTTACACAATAGTAGGTGCTGGCATCTGCAAGAGAGAAAAAGAGGAAAAGTCTGTTGTCAGGTTTGATGGTGCCTCCAACTGCTTTTTCTCTAGGAAAGTGACCTCCTTTGAAATTGTAGATTAATTCACGGTTTGGTCCACTTCCCTCGAACCATGAGACGGGTCCATTCAGGAATGTATCTGGTACGCTGCAACTCAAGGTCATTGTCTCCCCAGTTGATACAGTCTGTCATATCTCAGAACCTGGAACGCCTCATCTGTGGTGTCTGGAAAGAAACTGAAAATCATTTCTCATTTCCCTGTCCCTGGCTTAGGTAGGAGTGAGAAGCTTAAATGTAGGTTATGGTTGGGCCTCATTTATTAATTCTTTTAATGACATGTATAAAGACCCACGCACTGAGTATAGAGAAGCCCTTGCAGGTGGAGACACCTCCTCCCCTTAGTGCTGAAAGAGGAGATTCAGTCTGTGCATCACCACTTCAGTCCCATTTCTCAGCCCCTAACCAAGGTAAGAGGAGGAAGGGAGGGAGAG
>NW_007730639.1:54098-55750 GCF_000696425.1 Galeopterus variegatus
TCACCACTTCAGTCCCATTTCTCAGCCCCTAACCAAGGTAAGAGGAGGAAGGGAGGGAGAGGGTGGGAGTTTTCAATGGGTAGTGTTCATAGAGAGAGTAGTCCCACTATCCATCTAAATGCCTAGGGTCACTCAATACCTTTGGAGCTGGGTGCAAATCCCGTTCACCCACCCCACACCTCCAGTGAGTTTGGGATTGGTCTTCATCTGTCCTCTGAATGTTGATCAGCCACTGGATTGGTGGAGACATTAGTGCCAAGAGGTATGTAGAAGGGGGAGTCAGGAGATAGCACAGATAGAGGAGGCAGTCGTGGCAACAGTGTATGTCTCCACTGCTTAATATCTTCAAGAGGTAAGAAGGAAGAGAGGGACAGTTTCCTCTCCTCAACAGAAAGACAATAGAGCCTTAAGGGCCTCCAAAAATTGTGGAGGTCCTCCATGGACCCTACTCTCCCCTCCCACTATAACCACCATCACTATGCCACACTGTGTCAGGTCCTGGTAATAATCTCTCCTCTTCAGGCTGGCAGGTCATCAAAACCACAGGCTGCCTAAGGGGCAGGCTGGGTGAAAGGGAACATTTGGCTGGTAAAGCCAGGAAGGGTGGCAGGAAAGCAGCCTGCATTCACACTATTCAGCTTGAGGAAAATCTGTGGGGTTTCCATGGCAGTTTGGATGTCATGGAATGGTCTGGACTCAAGGGAAACATTATTGGAGAAGGTCAGTTTTCCTCACAGCACAGAAGGACATTTAATCTCACTGTATTTCATGAAACTAATTCATAGGTATTAAGGAACAGGAAACAGTGGTTGTCCCCAGGAAATAAGAGAACAGTGGAGCTGAGAGTGGAGGTCTCAGGGCAGACCTGGGAAAGCTCAGGTGTCAGGAGGGTGATTCAGCCTCTCTTGGATGGCTTTCTGCAAAAAACCTTGGAGAGGGTGGTCCGCAAGACCCCTCCTTCTGGTCTCACAATTCCTACAAGCAGCACCAGGCCATGGTAGGAGACCACATCCACTCATTGCCTTGTGTGAGGAGCATGGTCCCAGACTGGATTGTAGTGACCACTCAGGGACCTGCTACCTGGTCCCAATCACATTGCTATTGGTAATGGGAGGGTAAGGGGAATTATGTAGGCATGTAGAGATACTGCCTGCCTGAGGAGCCCTTTGTTTTGGCTCAGGAGATATCAAGCATTTGGCTCACTTCGCCCATGTTGACATTCCATCTTGAAGCTGGAGCTGAGATGTAGCTGCAAGCATCTGTGACTGGAAGTTCAGAGTCAGAGGATAAGTCATTATACACACAGTGCATTTGCCTAAAACCTTGGAAAAGTCAGTCAGCCTTATTTGGAAATGGGATCTTCACAGAAGTAATCAAGTTTATAATGAAGTCATTAGTGTTGGCCCTAATCTAATATGACTAATGTTCTCCTAAAAAGGCAAAATTAGACAGAGACAAGCATGCATGGAGCAAGATTATATGAAGATAGAAGAATGCCATGTATAATAAAATAATGTTTGGGGCTACCAAAAGTTAGGAGAGAGGCGTGGAACTGATACTCCTTCATAGTGTTCAGAAGAAACCAACCCTGCCAACACCTTAATTTTGAATGTCTAGCCTCCAAACCTGTGAAACAATACATTTTTGTTGTT
>NW_007730639.1:56499-57725 GCF_000696425.1 Galeopterus variegatus
AGAGCAGAGTTACTGTTGCTTGTTGGACCTATTTTCAGCACCAACATGGGGAGATTGAGACTGCAGGGACAGACTTATGCAAATACAGTAGCATGCTCAGTAAAAAGAATTTATATGACCCCAGTGACCGAGCATGCTTAGTGGAAGGGAGTTTTTCCTTTGAATGACCTCCCACTAGGGGTGCTAATCAGCACAAAATGTTCTTGAATGTGTTTTATGCAAGTGATAGAATTTGACCAATGAATGTGCTCCAAAAAGAGACCAAATGAGCGTGTGCAATACTATATTACATAATGGGGAACCACACCCTTAACTGAATATTCATTAGATAGTATGAATATGTAATAGACAGCAAAACTATAAAAGCTAAATCCCAACAGAAGGCGGGGTTGTCTCTCAGTCTCATAGAGCCAGTTCACACTCTGCCTGTGGAGTGTGTATTTCTTTCTTGTTGTATCAAACTTACTTTCAGCAGGTTGTTGCTCCCTTTCCTGGGACCAACCGGCACTTTGCTGGTGGAGGTGTGTATGCTTTACTTTTGTATTTAGCTTACTTTTAGCAGGTGGCTGCTCACTCTCTTGAGCCAGCCTGCACTAAAGTTTAAGTGTGCATTTCTTACTTTTATACTAAACTTGGTGTGGGTCCTGCTCAATCTCTAGAGCTAGGCTGTACTTTCTCTGTGAAGTCTGTATTCCTTATCTGCTACATTAAACCTGTTTTCATCTTCTTCTGTGACTCTGCTTTTGAATTCTTTCCTGTAGCAGAGTCAAGAAGCTGGTAAGTGGACAGGGTGGGTTGAGGCCGACTATCAGGCCTCGCAAACCCTCTGCTCTGGCATCAGAAGGAGAGGTTTGCTCAGAGAACAAAAGTGAACAGAATTATTAGGTTTGGAGGTCTCAGCCCAGATCCAGGGGCTGTGGAGTTACTGTGGTTAGAGCTCAGCTCCCTGCAGGTCGATTCCAATAAGCAAGGCCATAGGGGAGGCTGATAAGCAAGGCTGCTCCTTTTGGTCTGAAATTCCCCCAAAACAGCTTCAGGCCATAGTGGGAGACCATGCCACTCACTGACTTCCAGTGCAGGGAACACAATCCTGGAGGGGATTGTGTGCCCCTCAGGAAATCTCTGCTCCAGACAAGTGCAGAGATGTAAGAGTGTGGGTTGACAGCATTGCACAGCCAGACTGTTCCTGGTCCCCATCTCACCCCTGGTCTCCCCAAAATGGGAGA
>NW_007730639.1:58188-66458 GCF_000696425.1 Galeopterus variegatus
CGGTGGGAGTGCCACTGCGCTCCCAAGCGGCACACTCTCCAGTGCGCCACCGGGCCGGCCCTATGTTGAACTTTCAAAAGGAGAGAACAGAACTGTGGTTACCAGAGATAGGAAAGGGGGTGGGGGAGGGAAGGTAAAAGGTTACCAGAGGTGGGGAAGGAGAAGGTGGAGGGAAGGTAATGGAATAATTGGAAAAGGGCCATGGAAAACAATTACACAGTATAATGTTGAAATGCTAATTATGAGGGATATTGGCCAAAGGATACAAAGTTTTAGTTAGACAGAAGGAATAAGTCCTGGTGACCTATTGTACAGTATGATGCCTATAGATAATAGTAATGTAATGTACATTTTTATTTTTTTATTTTATTTTATTTTTTTTCCTTTTTGTCTTTTTTCGTGACCGGCAATGGATCGCAACCCTCAGTGTCGTGCCCGTACCGGACCGGGACCGGCATCGGGATCGCAACCCTTGGTGTTGCTCCCGCACCTCGCTCAGCCAGTGAGCGGCCGGTCTGTATGTGGGATCCGAACCCTCGGCGGGAGCGCCGCCACACTTCCCAAGCGGCGCACTGTAGCAGTGTGCCACTGGGCCGGCCCTGTAATGTACATTTTTAAAAGCCAGAAGAGTGGATGTTAAATTTTCTCATCAAAAAGAAATGATAAGTATGTGAGGTGGTGAATATGCTAATTAGCCTGATTCAGATAATTCCACAATCTATACATGTATCAAAATATCACATCATACCCCGTAAATATATACAATTATTATTTGTCAATTAAAAATAAAACTTGTTCAGATCCACATACTGGCCAGCTGCCAAATAATAAATAAATAAATAAAATAATAAAACTTTAAAAACATCAAGCAGTATACCTTTCAAAAAGATATATTTTTATAAAAGTATACAGGGCTTTCTTTTGACTGATTTCTCAGTCTTACTCACTTTATTCATTTTTTATTGCTGACTAACAAATTACCACAAACTTAGTGACTGAAAACAACACATACTAATGATGTCGTAGTTTCGGTGAGTCCGTGCTTCAGACACAGCTTAGCTGGGTTCTCTGCTTCAGAGTCTCACCAAAGCTCCAAGCAGGGTGACAGCTGGGCTGGGTTCTTATCTGGAGGTTCGACTGGGGAAGGATTCTTTCTAAGTTCACTCAGGTTTTTGGCATAATTCAAGTCTTTGTGGTTGTAGAAGTGAGGCCCTCAACTCCTATGGGCGTCCCTCAGTTCCTTGCCATGTGGACCTCTCCATGGGCAATTCACACACTGGCTTCTCACTTCTACCAGGTCAGCAGAAGTGTGGATCTTCTCTAAGCTAACATAATCAAGGGAGTGACAGTAACTCCCCTTTGCCATATCACCCACACTCAAGTGTGGAGATCATATAAGGGTGTGAATATGAGAACTCAGGGATCGTAAGGGGTCACCTTATACTCTGTGCACCACACTCAGCAAGTACAGTTATAAATTCAAGTAAATTTTACTAGCTTTAAGCGTTTTCAGTAAATTTTTATCTTAAAATTCTTATTTTAGTCATTCTTAACCCTGCAGTGAAAGAAAAGAGGAAGCTTTGTACTTATTCTTCCTGAGTACAAAGCACAGATATAAATACAGTATACAAACAAATATAGAGTATATCTGAGTTATTCAATTAATAATATTTAATATTAATATTAATAATATATTGATTAATATTAATAGTAATTGAATAATATTAATATTAAGCACAGGTATAAATACAGTATATAAACAAATGTAGAGTATATGTGAGTTATTAAATTTCATGGTGGGGCTATTATGGGTTAAACTGTATGCCTCCAGAAATATATGTTGAAGTCTTAACCCCTAGTATCTCTAAATGTTACCTAATTTGGAAATAGAGTTGTTACAGAGGTAATCAAGTCAAAATGAGGTCATTGGGATGGTCTCTAATCTGATATGATGGTTGTTCTTATACAAAGGGGAAATTTGGACATTGTATTAGTCCATTTTTGTTGCTTATAACAAAATACATGGAATGGGGTGATTTATAAAGAAAATGAAATTTATTGCCTACAGTTTCTGAGGCTGGGAAGTTCTAAGTCCATCTAGTGGTGGCAACAGGGACCCAGGGGTCTCACATTACAAGATAGTAGAAGCAGAGAGAGAGTGAAAGACAGACTCTTCTCTTCTTTTAAAGCCCTCAGAACCACGCCCCTGACCACCACGAATTTGGAAATAGAGTTGTTACAGAGGTAATCAAGTCAAAATGAGGTCATTGGGATGGTCTCTAATCTGATATGATGGTTGTTCTTATACAAAGGGGAAATTTGGACATTGTATTAGTCCATTTTTGTTGCTTATAACAAAATACATGGAATGGGGTGATTTATAAAGAAAATGAAATTTATTGCCTACAGTTTCTGAGGCTGGGAAGTTCTAAGTCCATCTAGTGGTGGCAACAGGGACCCAGGGGTCTCACATTACAAGATAGTAGAAGCAGAGAGAGAGTGAAAGACAGACTCTTCTTTTAAAGCCCTCAGAACCACGCCCCTGACCACCACGTTTAATCCATTCACTACTGCACGGTCCTACAATCCAATCACCTCTTCGAGGCTCCACCTTTCAATTACCATAATAGGAGTTCCCACCCTCTTAACAGTCACAGCGGGGGCTATGATTCTAATACATTGAACTTGGGGGACACAATTAAAGCTCCAGTGAGTTTTGGGGGGACATAATTCAGTCCACTACAGACACAGAGACAGACATGCACAGGGGCAAGATGTGAAGACACAGGAAGAATGCCATATGCAATCCAAAGAATGTTTGAGGCTACCAAGGAGGCATGGAACAGATTCTCCCTCATAGTGTTCAGAAGGAACCAACCTGGCCAACACTGTGATTTTGGATGTCCAGCCTCTAGCCCTGTGAGACAATAAATTTCTGTTGTTTACGCCACCCACTTTGCAGCACTTTGATAGGGCAGCCACAGGATGCCAATGCAGGGGCAATCAAGGCCGGCATGTGGGGAGGGCAGGTCTTATGAAGAAAGAATATTGTCTTCATTTACTTCTTGGGGCCGGACAAATAGTCATCACTACTAAGTGGGGATTAGAGTTCATATCTTCTTTACATGTGGGCAAATCAGACAACTTAATGCCTCTAGGATCTAGAGAAGGGGGCAGCAGAGAGCTGACCAAGCTAAGGGAGTAGCAGTGAGAGCCTCCTCTGTGCTAAGAGGACTCATGAATTAACCATGGTGCAGTGGACAGCAGGAAAGGCGGCTGGGCTTGACACACTCCTGGGGAAGACCAGCTGTCCTGACAGAACTCTGAACTCTCACTGTATATTCTGAAGTTAATTTAGAAGGAAGGTAAAAGAAAGATTTGCCCAGTGAACAAAACTGCATTGTTAGGTTTGGAGGTCTCAGCTCAGATCTGGGGACTGTGGGGTTACTGTGCTTAGAGTTCAGCTCCCTGCAGGTGGATTCCAACAAGCAAGGGCATAGGGGAGGCTGATAAGCAAGGCTGCTCCTTTTGGTCTGAAATTCCCACAAAGCAGCTTCAGGTCGTGGTGGGAAACCATGCCCATTCACTGACTGTCAGTGTGAGGAACATGGTCCTGGAGGAGGTTATTCGGCCATCAGGTCTCTGCTTGCAGAACCAATGACCTTTTAGTCTATATGGGAGGTTAGAGACTGTGAAGATTGGAAAGGCTCTGGATGCTTGGGCTCCAGAGGGCAGAATGACCTGCCCTTTGCTGAGAAGATAAATGGCCTCTGGGGACTAACTTGACCTATGTTGAGATTCAATTCCTGCTCAGGCGGAAGCTGCAGAGTCAGCACATGGATGTTGGATTCAGGCAACTTCAGTAGAAGTTGTGCTGATGATGGATACAGAAGACACCCTCCTTGTCATTCCTGGAGGCGGAGAACCTGCACGAGGGCTGACTAGAGCAGGGACCCTCAGAGTGATTCAGTTCCTTAGAGGGTGTGTCCAGACCTGGGCTTGAGAGAGAAGAGATGCCTGGGAGGAAATCTCAGCTGTGCAGTTAGTTCATTTCCTTCCAAATCATAATAACTCTGTCATTTATTTATCAAATACTAATTAAGTCCTACGATGGGACTAGTATCTATTAGTGTTTGGACCATTAGCCTACTTCACCCTGACTTTTTTTTTTACTTTTTAGCCAGTGGTATCCCTGGCTGTCTAATTTGCAAACTTTTTTTTTTTTTGGCAGCTGGCCGATGAAGAGATTGAACCCTTGACCTTGGTGTAATCAGCACCACACTCTACTCAAGTGAGCTAACAGGCCAGCGCTCGCCTATCCCCTTTTTAAGCGGCCACATTCGGTTCCTGTTCACAAACCTAAGACAGAAAAATCCTAAAGTGAAAGTCAGATTTTAAATTTTAGCAATAAATGAAATAATGCATAATAATGTATTTCCATGTTTAATATTTTTCCAACAAATAGCATACTGAAAAAAGAATTTTCTATTCATAGAATTTTAAAGGTATCTCCCTTTTATATACATATATATGCATCTTTATATAAAATATTTAAACTTATTTTCACTCCTTCAGGTTTATCATTTTTCTATAATTAGCACAAAGTGAGAAAACTTTAGGTTTCAATTTTTGTTAATGAGTGCTTCTTAATTTGGCAATTAAAAAAGATGTATGTCCTATAACCTTGATACTTTTGTGGAAAAGAAAAGAAAAAAACTAATACTTCTAAATCCAATGACTCCCCACCTCTTCCTTTCTTCTGAAAGATTTTAAAAACTTGGCAGGTTATGTGGACCACAGGGAACCCAAGAGTACATTCAGAAAAAAAATGAATCTGTAATTTCCTTGTGACTATTGGTTTGTCTTTATTTAAAACAAAGGTTTCTGGGAGCCACAGGTAGAGAAAGCAATACTATGACCCAAGTTGTAAAATTTTATACAGCAAGGTAGAAACAGGAATTCTGGTTTTGATTCAGTGGTAAATATGACATTTTTTTCTCCTCTCTGGCTGGTCTTTAAAGGCATTATGTAGCTCAGGTACAGTGATTTCAAAGTAAATCGAGAATTCCTGAAATTTTTTATGCACTTCTCCACTTTAAGTAAGTTATGGACAATTATATCAATTCTAGTACATCAGTTATAATTAAATCACCTCTTTTGACTATAATACATATAAAGCATTCATATATATATTTTAAGCTGACTTTTCTTTAAACTAATTTAAATCAATGGGAAGGTGGATAAGCAATCACTAAAGCCTTTGTTAACCTTGACACCAAATAGAAAGGTAAAATTTAGAATGGGAATTTTCCATAATAAATCTAAAATAAAATTTGTAGTTTTAAAATGGAACACTTCTATAAATTCTTTGTAAACAATTTTGGGGAGTATTCAAGTATTCGAGAGCCACCAGCACAGCTGTGTATACTCAGTCAATGCTGTGAGATCTTTTCCTCTGCTCACCTATTAATGATGGCTTAACTTCCCTCCTTTCAATCATGTTTTATTAGATAAGTCTATGACCATCAACTATGCATTTCTGTTACTGTCTTGTAAAAAAGTCGTTACCTGTATCCATACATAGTATATAAAAACGAAATAAAGGGTCATGAAGGTTGTGATTTTTTTCTGTTCCTGCACTGATCTAGTAGACCTTCAGGAGCTGTGTAAAAGAAACCCATAAATCCAGAAGCTCTTTAGTTCTTCCTCAGGCTCAGATCACTGTTAGTCACTAATGCAAGTTGACAACTTCAATGGCTTTCCTCATTTCTGCTGCCATTTTGATTATCTGGTGAAAATGTGCTTATTATTCATTTTGTGCATTCTCCTATCCATGGTGAGGTGCTTCAAGGATGCTTTGACATGCATCATGGAAGAATTCCTTGGAGTTGTTCATGTTCTACCATGCCAATCATGGGATGCTGCTCTCTTAGCCTCATGATTATACCCACATCATTTTTGGTAGCTATTAGTAACCTAAACATTTATTTTCAGTACTCATTCATTGTAAGTTTCAAGAGAGACTAATGTTTTCCAGGTATGTACACACTTTTCTATTCTCTTGTTGAAGATCTCTAATTTGTCTGTTTTCGTGCTGCCAAGGTCATAACTATTGTGGACCATGGTCAATGCACCACGACTTTATTAAATTCCTGGCTTTTTACTGATACAACTTTATTATTTTTACTCAGTTGGTGAGAGCATCTTTTCATACTCTTACCTGCCATCTGTCTATCTCCTTTGGTGGTGTCCAGGTCTTTTGCTTACTTTTAAAACAGGTTGTTCCTTTTCTTACTGTTGAGTTTTAAAAAGTTCTCTGTATATGTGGGGTAAGAGTCCTTTACCGTATATGTCTTTTGCAAATACTTTCCCCCAGTTTGTGGGAGATTTGACATTTTAAATTCAAGAACAAAGTCATGATTCATGAAAAAAAGAATTGGTGAGCTGGACTTAATGAAAATTAAAATTTTCTGCTCCATGAAAGACACTATCAAGAGAATGAAAACTCAAGCCACAGGCAGGGTGTATACAGGAAATATATGTACCTTCCACTCAATTGTGCTGTGAACCTAAAACTGCTCTGAAAAATAAAGTCTGTTTCGTTTTAAAAGTCTTGGACATACCCAAGGTCATCTAGGTTTTCTCCCATGTTATCTTCTAGGAGTTACAGTTTTGTGCTTTACATTTAGTTCCATTTCACATTAATTTTTATGAAGGATGTAAGGTCTGTGTCTAGAATCTTTTTTTTTTTTTAACATTCAGAGGTACAGTTGTTCCAGCACATTTGTTGAAAAGACTATCTTTTCTCTATTATATTAACTTTGCAACTTTGTCAGAGATCACTTGACTATATTTATGTGGATCTATTTCTGTTCTGCTTATCTATTTGTCTATTCCTTCCTTAATATCACACTTTCTTGATTACTGTAGCTTTGTAGTAAGTGTCGGTGTTAGACAGTGTCACTTCTCTGACTTTGTTCTTCTTATTTATTGTGTTGGCTATTCTGGTCTTTTGTCTCCCCATATAAACTTGAATCAGTTTGTCAATAATCACAAAATAACGTGTTCAGATTTCGATTAAAAAGTATTGAATCAATAGATCAAGTTAGGAAGAACTGACATCTTGGCATATTGTCTTCTTATCCATGAACATGGGAAGATCTCCTTTCATTTAATTCTTCTTTAATTTCTGTCATCAGTATTTGGTCATTTTCCTCATATAGACCTTGTACATATTATATTAAATTTATACCTAAGTAAAAGCATTTCACCTTTTTGGTGCTAATGTGAATGGCCGCATGTTTGTCTTTAGCACATAGAAATGCAACTAATTTTTGTATGTTGACTTTGTATCCTTCCACCTTGCTGAAGTCACTTATCAGCTCTAGGAGTTTTGGGTTTTTTTTTTTTCCTTTTTCCTTTGTTAGATTCTTTGGAATTTTCTGTGTAGACAATCATGTCATCTGCAAATAGGCAGATTATTTCTTTTACAATCTGTATGCCCTGGCTTTCTCCCTCTCAATCTCTTTTTCTCTCTCTCTCCCCCTCCCAACCAAACACCTTACTGCAATGTCTACAATCTCCAGTACTATATTGAATAAGAGTGGTGTGCTGTGTAATTTTGAATAAAAGTGGTAGAGTGGACATTCTTGCCTTGTTACTGATCTTAGTGGGAAAGCATTCAGTCTTTCATTATTAAGTATAATGTTAGCTATAGGTTTTTTTCTGTAGATGCTTTTTATCAAATCAAGAAAGATCCTCCTCTATTTATACTTAGCTGAGAGTTTTCATCATGAATGGATGTTGGATTTTGTGAAATTCTTTTCCTGCATCAATTGGTCTGTGTAGACAATCATGTCATCTGCAAATAGGCAGATTATTTCTTTTACAATCTGTATGCCTTGACTTTCTCCCTCTCAATCTCTTTTTCTCTCTCTCTCCCCCTCCCAACCAAACACCTTACTGCAATGTCTACAATCTCCAGTACTACGTTGAATAAAAGTGGTAGAGTGGACATTCTTGCCTTGTTACTGATCTTAGTGGGAAAGCATTCAGTCTTTCATTATTAAGTATAATGTTAGCTATAGGTTTTTTTCTGTAGATGCTTTTTATCAAGTCAAGAAAGATCCCCCTCTATTTATACTTAGCTGAGAGTTTTCATCATGAATGGATGTTGGATTTTGTGAAATTCTTTTCCTGCATCAATTGATATTGATCTGGAGGAACAGACTCCACGGGGCTGCTTAATTTTTCAGCCAGTAGAGGCAGGA
>NW_007730639.1:66590-67003 GCF_000696425.1 Galeopterus variegatus
TATTGATCTGGAGGAACAGACTCCACGGGGCTGCTTAATTTTTCAGCCAGTAGAGGCAGGACTGGGCAGGGTTCAGCGTCCATCACTAACCTGGAGAGACTACTAGTGACCACTTCAGGTCAATGTTCCATGAGCACTCAAACCTCTGCAAAGTTTTAGCTATGATTATTTCTGGGTGGCGGCACTGTATTTTCTTGCTTTATAACTTCATGTTTTCCACCACTTATTTTCTCCATTGAGCAGGTAGCTTTTGTGTAGTGGTGATAAATCTAAAAGACATCCTCTGTTCCAGAGGCTGGGGGGTGGAAGCTGTGACGGGTGCTGTGTCCAGCCCTGTGACTATGGGTGTGAGTCCATTATCTGAACAAAAGCATGTGGAACAGACATGGCCACTGGGAGATTTTGTCAGCTGG
>NW_007730639.1:67150-68446 GCF_000696425.1 Galeopterus variegatus
TCCATTATCTGAACAAAAGCATGTGGAACAGACATGGCCACTGGGAGATTTTGTCAGCTGGGGGCCACACCAGCATAATTTTCTAGATACTGCCTTTTCTGGGATGGGACAGAGAAAACTCTCCTGAAAGAAATTCTGCAGGAACACATAGAGAGAGCACACTAAACAGACAGAGGAGAGTCCCCCTCACAGTCCCCTAAGGCCCCACCTACCCATGAGTGTCAGCAGCAGGGGCAGCAGTAAGGGGCAGCAGTAAGGAGGAGGCAGGGACACGCATTGTGGTGGCCCCTGGCATCTGCTCTGTCTGAATGCCCGTCCTAGAGAGGCCCTGGACTCTGAACTCTGAGGAGAAAGGACAGTTCCTGCCTTCATTATGTCAGAGGAAGGGGACTGTGATGAGTGGAAAGGCCATTGACTGTGACACTTGTTCGTTCGTGATTGTGAATTGGACAGGCAAGGTTACTGTGAGCTGAGGGGTTGCTGCAGGAAGATTCTGAGGTTGCTGAGGCAGAGGGGTTTGACACCCACAGGCTTCTGCTCCTTCCTGAGCCTCATCCCTCCTCAGAGGTGCTCCCAAACCATACATACCTGCCTGTCCAGGAGCCCCAAAGACATGGGCTGGGCCAGGGGCTTCTGCAACCTGGGGATAGGTAGATGTGGCTCCAGCTCCTGCATGAGCCCAGCATCTGAGCCTCATGGAGCTGCACAGCTGCAGAGGGTGGTGAGATCTCTCTAGCCTCACCCTCTTGGTTACAGAATTGGACTTTACAAGGGGCCCATTCCCTCCTCTCCAGAGGTGCCAGACTTAGAAAATAACCTCTGATACAATGTCAGCTGTGGGCTCCCAGCTTTGCTGTGGGTCCCTCCACACAGTGCTGGGAGCTGCTTCCTTTCTCTTTCCTAAAGAGGAATCAGGTGTGGCCGAAAAAAGGTTTTGGAGAGGTGATGATCTGTGCTTTAGAACATGTAGGGGGCTTTCAGAGGAGGCAGAGCTATAGGGACCTCTCCAGGAAGGAAAGCAACATACCTAGAAACATGCTTGGGAGGGTGGGGGCTGCATCTCCTGTCTGCTGGATCTGGGGCCAGCTCTGAGGGAAGGGAGTGGAGGGGCAGAAGAAATGCTCCCAGAAGGATGGAAGAACCAGCACGGTGGCCTCCTCCTCTTTCCTCTCTGGAATGTGCTCCCCCAAATACAAAGGTGTGTCCAGGAGTTTGTGTCCACATCCAGCTGGTGACCCTTTAATGTACAAGCATCCACAGCCAGGCACTGTCTGCCATGGCTGTTTCGCTCTTGCC
>NW_007730639.1:68731-70464 GCF_000696425.1 Galeopterus variegatus
TGGGTATAAAGGGAAGTGACATCAAGGAAGACCCCAAGGCTTGTGGACTGTCACAGCTTTTGTACCATGAGCACCAGGGTTGGGAAGGACGAGAGATGACAGAAGGGCTGGTGTTCCCATCACAGGGAGAGGAGGAAAACTTTCTGGGTTTGAGGAGTGGGACACTTAGGCAAAGAGGAAGAAGAAGAATTTTCCTTCATAAAACTGGGATGGGGGTTCGCTTGTATCAGGAGGCAACAGAGAACCTCAGCAAGGCCAGCAAGATGGGGTAGACAGGGATGTAGAGGACAGAATAACTCTTGAGAGCGTGGACTAGAGTCTGTGGTTCATGGCCAGTCCAAGGCCACGGATGAGAGGTATCCCAACAAGTCTAGATTTGGCTTGTTTCCCACATTCTAGGCAGGTGTCATGAGTCAGTCCCCGGAGTCAGTCCCATGGCGTCTGCTAAGGACCATGCATGAAGACCTGGATTGGAGGCATCTAGGACTGNGATGCAGACTCATATATCCTGAAGCTTCCTGACATCTTCATTGTATACCCCAGATATTCACATCTGAGTCCAAAATCTGCATGCATAGACGTGACCTCCCCCTACCCCATCCCTGCTCAGTCACCCATGCCACTGGCCCGTCATCCATGCCACTGGCCCATCACCCATGCCACTGGTCCAACCCGGAAGGGACCCATGTCCCACTCCCTCACTCAGTCATTCATATCTATATCTACCCCTTACCAGACCTATTAAATTCACCTCCTAAATCCCTCTTGAATCAATCTTCTCCATCTTCATCATCATTTCTTGCCTAAGTGAAAAACAAAAACATAAAAACCTCTGAACTAGGCTCCCCCCATGTTCTTTGGCCCCCTGCAATCTCTGTCTCCTACATCAGCTAGAGTAGTCTCTTTTACAACACAGATCTGATTATGCTCCTCTCTTGCATGAATATTTGGGGATTTTCATTGCTCTTGAGAAAATATAAATAACCCATCCTTCCATGTTTGACTTGTTCCCTTAGAGATAAAGGATACCTGGCACTTTAGCTCTCAATAATTCTAATGTTTTGAATTACTCTGTACTAAATAAATATTTGTTTCATTTTTATTTTGCTATTGTCCTATACAATTGTAACCCACAGTTTGAGAATTTCTAATATTTAGACAAATTATAAAAGTCACAGAACAATAATTTTTCCCATTGATTATGGAGAGAGCTTTTCAGGGTTCCTGTTTACACAGTCATTTCTACAATCCTGTACTGCCACGCACAACAGGGGCTGCTTTATTTAATACAATAGATGGAAAAAATTAATCAGAATAAGAGGAGCTGGAAGGGTGAGAGAAGCGAATTGACATTTTATACAAGGTGGTTTACAGAGGGTGCATTTAATATAGTGACATTGAGCAGGGGCTTGAAGAAGGGACAGAGTGGGCCATGCAGATATGCTGGCGAAGAGCAGAGTAGGAATGCGATTGGACTTAACATTTCCAAAGAACGATTGTGGCTGAAACAGGGAAGCAGGTCAGAGGCTGCAGCAATGATCCAGGCAGAGATGAGGGTGGCTGGGACCAGGAGTCGTGGTGGGGGTGAGAACTGTGCAGATTAGGCATATGAGTCACTGGGTGATGGAGGAGGCCTGGACTGGCTCCTGACAGTCAATCGCTAAGTTTTCAGGAAGTTTGCAATCTGGTTGTGACACTGTTGGTAGTTTAAAATTGGCCATATCGGGAGTATT
>NW_007730639.1:71625-93663 GCF_000696425.1 Galeopterus variegatus
AGTCCCATGGCGTCTGCTAAGGACCATGCATGAAGACCTGGATTGGAGGCATCTAGGACTGGGCAGGAGCAGCAGGGGCATGTGGGGGCAGATGTCCTGGGCGAGAGGTGTCTGGAACAGTCTGTGGAAGCTTCTTTTCAGCTCCTCCTCTCAGGCCGAGCCCCTCAGAAAGGAAGGAGGCAGCAGAGACGGAGGATCCCATGTGGTAGGGGAGGAAAGAAGCAGCTGTGGGAAAAGTGTTCATATTTCCTCATCTGCTCATTATTCAAGAAATGTTTCCTGAGAGCCTACTCTGTCCCCAGTGCTGTTACTTCCTGGGACACCTGTCAGGAGTGGAGGGACAGTCCCTAAGACAAGGCTCTGTCCCCTAATCCTTCCTCCCAAATCCTGACCCCCTTCCTATCCCTTCCACCCAGTCACACAGAAGGTCAGAGCAGGAACAGCTAAGAGCAGCCCAGCTGGGCTTTTCCACACTGCTCTGCAATGGGGGTGGCTTTAGTCCCATACAGCCTGGCATTCATGTAATCCAGAGATGGCCTGCAAAGGGGCCACCCACCCACCTGCCCTCATTCAACCCCCACCCCCCACCCGCTTCCTCCTGGGACCCCTAGGACTCTGGGGACACTCTTGAGAACCCTGATCTAGCCACCTCCTGCATCAGCCACCACTTGCGGAGGTGGGGACATCTTAGATGTTTCCATGAGACTGCCCAGGGTGCTGAGGGTTGTGTCACCTTCTCTAAACTCCACTGTCCCTGACACTGTGTGACATGTGGGCTGGGCAGTCCTGCTGACCTTGCCCTTCTGGGGTGCCCTTGTCCTGCCCTCCCCGCAACTTACAGTCAGGCCTTCTGCTTCCTGAACATATAGACGGCAGAGACAACAACTGCCAGCAGCACCTTGGGGCCTAGGAGGAGAGCTACGAGGAGCGGAGTGGCAGCAGACGGTCCCTGGCCTGGAAATCAAAGGACGGGAGGAGCCATTAGAGGGTCACCCAGGAGTCCATTCCCAGGGCCCCCACTTACCCCATCTGCAGCGACCTGGCCCATCAGTGCTCTAAAGCTTTGAACCTGCCTTCCTGCAGAAAAAGCCCAGATTGGACCCTGGACATACTGTATAAGTTGCAGAGCTACAGAAGAGGCTGAATTCTCAACCTCCGTGCCAGCTATGCCAGGACAGAACCCTGATGGGGGCATTGTGGTTATTGAGAGGTGGGACAGAGACATAAGGTCACAGCACTCAGTCCATTGGTCGATTCCTGGGTGGCTAAGGACAATTGCAGCAGCATAGCTACTTACCTCCAGAAGTATCCTCCCCAAACCAAGAAAAACCATAAAAAGAAAATTAAATTGTACACAAAACTAGCTCTCAGAATTATTTGAGGAAGCAAAACTGCCAGGTGACTGTGAATCGAAAGAGAAAGCCCCCAAATCCTAGTGCACAGTCTTTCCCTGGGCTGCCATCCCACTCAGCAGCCACAAGGACAGGTGCAGGGGAAACAAAGGAGGGCAGCTGGCAAAGGAGCCTGAGGGCGTCTGGAGGCAGCAACAGCAATGTTAATCCCCCACATGTGAGAACACTGGAAAGAGTTCTGCAGGTCAGATCACAGACCCTAGGACAGGATGTCAAAGTTTGCCTGATTTAAAACAGTTGGCACAGAATCCTCTGAATCTGTGAATATGTTACCTTACATAGTAAAGGGGACTTTGTGGACATGATTAAATTAAGGATCTCGAGATGGGGATATTATCTTGGATTATCCAGGTAAGTCTATGTAATCACAAGGGCCATATAAGTAAGAGAGGAAGGCAGGAGACTAGAAGAAGGAGACGACAGGATGGAAGCAGAGCTCAGAGTGACGTGGGGCCATGAGGCAAGGGTGCTGGCGGCCTGTAGATGCTGGAAAAGACGAGGAAGGGAATCTCCCCTTAGTCCCCGAGGAGGGATGCAGACCTGCTGAGCCATTTTAGACTTCTGGTCCCCTGCAATGTAAGATAATGAATTTGTGTGGTTTTAAGACACTTAGTTTGGGTCGATTTTTTTATAGCATCAGTAGGAACCCAATAAAAGATGGCAGAGATATTTTTAAATGACAAAAGTGATGAAAAGGACAGGCACTATTTAAAGGGCATAATTTCTCAGGGGAAAAGGCCAAAAGGAAGGAAGAAGTGCTCTTTAGCAATTGAGTGGTGAAAGGAGAAAGATAACAGCAGGGAGGAAAGCACGGGGTCCTGAAAGACAAAACAGAACCAAAAAATTAGACGGCTCAGAATCTTTCCTCCAATATCAAAACAAACCGACAAACCCACACTCTATTAATGTATCTGGATTATATTATACTTACAAAGAGAACTCCATTAAGCTTAGGAAATTTAAAAAAAAAACAAAAACACCCAATACCATAAAAATGAACAAAAAAGATGTGCATCCTCATGCCAAACCCTTTGACCATGGGATTGCAGAGGCCGGTGCCCACAGACAACCAGGTGTAGGCTCTGGCATCTGGGTGCAACAGGGTCACATAAGGCATCTTGCATCTTGCTCCAGCCTGCCAACTCAGAAAGCCCAGTAAGTATTTTCAGCTGTAGTGCAAGAGCAAGCATGCTATGTGGGGCAAAGCGAGAGCACCCAGAAGTGACAGCCCTCATCTGAGCCCCAGTGGCTGCATGGAAGACTAAAATGCAAATATGAGCCAGTCCAGATCATATAGACCTTGCTTCTCCCATGAATTACAAGTATGAACCCTAGAATATCCCAAGGAGCAGTCAGAGGAAGGCCAAGAGGTGGAAGAGGAAGGCAGGCTGGCTAGGGACCTGAGGACTGGAGGAAGGTCACAGCAGCCAGGCACCTTAGTGTGGCCCCCTCCAACCCCGGTCACAGAAGGAGACACAGCTGTGACATAGAGAGGAAAAGCCTCAAACCAATCACCTCAATCCCCACCTCAAGAAACTAGAAAATAAAGAGCAAAATAACCCAAAGCAAGAGAAAGAAAAAAGAGTTTCATCAATAAAATTGAAAACAAAAACCATAAACTCACTGAAAGAATTGGTCCTTTCAAAAAATCAGTAATATTAAAAAATTTCTTCCAAAACTGATGAAGAAAAAAAAGAGAAAGGACACATTTCCAACACCAGGAAGGAAATGGAGATTATCCTATAGACCCTGCAGACATCAAAAGGATAATAAGGGGATCTTATGAACAACTCTGCACAAAGAAATTTGACAACTTAGATGAAAGTGGACAAAATTACCTCAAAAAGCACAACCTATCACATTTCACCCAATAGGAAATGAATGATTTGAATAGGCCTAAACTATTCAAATAATGCATTCATAATTTAAAAATTCTGAAAATATTTCTTGAGGCCCAGATGCTTTCACAGAAAAATTGTACCAAGCATTTAAAGATTAATTTAAATCAATTTTTGTGTATGAAAAAATAGTTGTAAAAGAAATTTGGGGAAATTTGAGTACCTACTCCATTTTAGGTGATATGAGAGAACTATTGTTAATTTTATTAACAGTGGTAATGATACTGGTTTGCAGAAAAAAGTTCCTAATCATAAGACCACCCAATTGTGGGCTTCATTTGTAACTGGATGTGCATCGTGACTAAGTTATCGGTGGACCTGATCATGCAACTTCCATCTATGTTTTATTAGAAGTGAAATGTGTGTCCTCCACTTCCTATTTTACTCTTGCAGTGGGCAGGGGCATAGACATATATGGGACCCAGTGCTGACCCAGCAGATGAGGTCTACACCACAGGGTGTATTGGAAGGACCCTGGCCTTTGAGAAGTCTTCTCCTGGAGTTGCTACCTGAGAGGAAATTTATGTATATTTTTGTCACAAAAATGGAGACTCTAGCCAACTATAAGTCTTTGGACAATGTCCATCACAGGAGCATGTTTCTCTAATCAGCACAAATTTGCCTTGTAGGCTAGAGGTCCTGTCCTCAGAACCCCAGATCTATTTTGATGAGTTTAGACCATTCACCTGGTCTAATGGCAAGAGGTCGTCAACACAACTTGCATTACTCCCTGAGTCCTGCTCTACCATTCCGTAAAGCTCCCAACTCACAGGGTGGTTGAAGCAGGAAAGGAGGTCATAGATTAACTCTGCATGTAGTAAATGTGCAGTGAGCAGCCGTGATTATTGTTGGTCCATTATCATAAATGAGGAGAAAGAAGAGGTCCTTGTTGTGAGCACTGTCACCTGGATGCCTGTCCAGACTCAAACTCCACGTCCTCAGGGCTCCCTCTCCGAATTTCACATGGTAGGTGCTTGAGCCTGCTGGGGTGAGGTCACAGATGCTGATGGAAAAGTCTAACATGGAATAGAGACTGGGCAGAGGCTAGAAAGCAAGGAGCAGGGAGGTGGCTGAGAGGAACGGCGAAGGTGACAACTGTAGGTGAAGAAGGCAGGAGGCGGGACACTGTGAACAGGCGATCCCCTTGAACAGGCCATCCCCTCCCTCCCTTCTCTCTCACTTTAATACATATTTTGGTCAGAAGCTCTATCAGGATGTGTGCCTGACTCTCTCCCGTGGTGACTTTTGGAGTGGGGGATTTGCAGGAGGGAAGCTCATGTTAAAATTCCTCTTTCTGTTTACTGACTTCTAGATTATTCCATAATAAGCATCAACTACTACTTTTAACATTAAAAAAAATAGATAACATTAGGATAAAATTTACAAAGACCCAGGTCACCTGGAGGGGAGGCCTCACCAGGGGTGGCATCTGTGCCCTGCTCCTTCTGCTGGGCAGACACCTCCAGGGTGTGGCTTCTGCTGACCGCTGGCTGCCCGTCATGCTGCACCTGGCAGGTGAGCACCACATCCTCCCTGTGGGCGGAAGAGTTCACCAGGAGCCAGCTCGTCCAGTTATAGGTGCCATCCTTGTTCTCCACGAGGGTCGAGGCCGATTCTGTTCGGGACACGTTTCCATTCTCCAGCCAGGTCAGGTTTAGTCTCTGGGGGTAGAACTTCCCCACCTGGCAGGTGACATTTACCTGGTTCCCTGCTATCGTGGGGAGCTGGGTAACCTCCAAGGTGGGCGGAACTGAAAGAGCACAGGGCAGAAGCTCTGACCTTATGGCACACACAGATCACAGAGGAGAGCCTCAGTAACTCAGCTCCCACCACCCTGGCAAGGGAATCACCCGCACAGTGCCAGGCATGCAGCAGGCGCTCAGACAGTGAGAGTACTTATTGTACACGAATGAGGTCACTAAGTATAGTGCCCAGCACACAGTAGGTGCACAAGAACTAGGAGCTCCTAATAGGATAATAATGACTGAGTTCTACAAGCACAACCCCGGCATGCAGTCAGAACAAAATAACTGTAGGAAAATAAATGAAATCACCAAGCACATAGGGGCTTGGCTCAGAGGCGGTGCTCAATAATTGCAGTTGCTATTGGTAAAATTAGTGAAACTACTAGCACAGTGCTTGGCACACAGCAGGTGTTCACCTGGCAGCTGCCATTAAAATGACAGTAAGTGACCAGCCCATCTAGGTACAGTGTAGGTGGGCGGGATGGTTAGGAACTAGGTTCCAGGCCAGGGAGGAGAAACAGGCTTGGCCATCAGGGGAGGGCTCGGGCTGGGTGTGGGGGTCATCTACCTCGGATGGTCTCAGACAAGCTGGCGGTCCCACGGAGAGGAGGGCCGCCCTGCAAGGTGATGTGGGCCACCTCACAGATGACCTGAGAGCGAACATCCCCGGGAGCCAGCACCACCTGGGCGGTGCTGGAGATGCGGTAGGAGATGCTTTCTCCTGTGAGCTCCACGTTGGTCTGGAAGTCTGAGAGCTCATTCCCGTTTTTGAACCATTTCAGCGTGATGTTTCGAGGAGAGAAGCCGTGGGACTCACAGGTGAAGCTCACTGTCTGCCCAGGTGTGGCCCTCGCCGCAGGGCCCGTTACATTGGGGGCCAAGGGTTTGGCTGCAATAGGAAGATTTATACACAAGAAAGATGACTGCGATGGCCGTCACTAGCGATAAGCATGTGACACTCTTAAGAACCTTCCCAGACATTATTTTTAACCCTTCTAATAATGCTAGGAGGACGGTGTCATCGTTTTACAGTAGAGGACACCCAGACTCCTGGAGGTGAACAGACCAGCCCGAGGTCAGACAGTGAGGAAGGGGCAGATGGGTTCCAGGCCTGACCTCAATGTCCTTGTCCCTGCACCAGGTGATTTCTTACCAATCTTGGCAGAGAAACAAACTTACTGACTGGTCTCACTCTTTGCATTAACTGCGCCAAGCTGGCTTCCTGGAAAGCTTACCAGCCTCAGAGAGAGCATTTATAGAAGTAAATGCAGAGGAAGAAGGGGCCAAGCGGCCCCACCATGAGAGCTGTGACCAGGCTGGCCACCCCAGGAGAGGTGTGGCCCGTCCCGGCTCGTCATCTGTGCAATGGGGCAGCCGGCTCTTCTACTTCCTGGGCTGCAGCCAGGATTAAATGAGGCAATGGAGGCATTTTTGCTTTGGAGCAAACACAGAAGATGCTTCACAAAAATAAACAGACACAAATCTCTTTAACCTAGACTGTACTTAAATCCAAAATCTCCCCTCAGGTATTTATGAATTTACTCCATATTTTTCATTCTTTCCACAACTATTCTGGTAGCTTCTAATCTGTGCCAGGTCCTGAATTTGAAAGGGAGAGGGCGAAGGAATGCTTTTGTGAATCTGGGGTCTGCTGTTGGGTAAGTTTTGGTTTGAAAACAAAGAGCACTGAGTGCTGAGAAAGCCAAAGGTGGTCAATGTCTTAATCGCACACTAATGACAAGAGACACAGACACAGGCCGACTAAGCAGGCAGCAGCACCTGCTGGTCCTGCAAGCACGTGAATGGGAGAATCCCAAGAAGGAGGGCAGCTTCCCCTGCAGACGGGTCCTAAAGGGTGCCTCCAAATTACTAATTATTAGCCAGCTCATTCCAGAATAGTCGCCAAGTGGCAAACATCACAAGTACTTGCATTTGTGAATATTTAACTTGCTCCCTAACACCCATCCCGCAGTTGAGGGGACAGTTGGGGGGTGTCACTTCAATCAGTCAAGTCATCAGAACACCAGCAGCCCGTACATCCCTGAAGGCCGAGAGGCTGGAATCAGTTACCAATTATCCAGGGCTTCGCGGGAGCCTGAGGCTGGCTGCTCCCTCCGTGCCCCCAGCTCTGCAATCCTCCCACCAGCCCTGTGAGGGGGTCCAAGTGTGAGCCCTTTTATGGGACGAGGCTCAGGAGGAGCGTGGCTGGCCAGGGCTGAGAGTGGATAAAACCCACACCCTGGTAGGATGAGTGAGGATAATTGTAAAACACAGAGCTGGCACATAGTAGGTGCTTAATGAATAACACCTCCGACTGTTACAACGCGATCTGGTCATTACTAATTCTGAAATTACGTATTTATTCTTTAGGCAGTCAGAAGGCAGAACAAAACCAGAGCTCAAACACCAAGAGAAGTCCCAAGTCCTGCTCCCTGCAGCTGTCATGAAAAANCTAATGACAAGAGACACAGACACAGGCCGACTAAGCAGGCAGCAGCACCTGCTGGTCCTGCAAGCACGTGAATGGGAGAATCCCAAGAAGGAGGGCAGCTTCCCCTGCAGACGGGTCCTAAAGGGTGCCTCCAAATTACTAATTATTAGCCAGCTCATTCCAGAATAGTCGTCAAGTGGCAAACATCACAAGTACTTGCATTTGTGAATATTTAACTTTCTCCCTAACACCCATCCCGCAGTTGAGGGGACAGTTGGGGGGGTGTCACTTCAATCAGCCAAGTCATCAGAACACCAGCAGCCTGTACATCCCTGAAGGCCAAGAGGCTGGAATCAGTTACCAATTATCCAGGGCTTCTCGGGAGCCTGAGGCTGGCTGCTCCCTCCGTGCCCCCAGCTCTGCAATCCTCCCACCAGCCCTGTGAGGGGGTCCAAGTGTGAGCCCTTTTATGGGACGAGGCTCAGGAGGAGCGTGGCTGGCCAGGGCTGAGAGTGGATAAAACCCACACCCTGGTAGGATGAGTGAGGATAATTGTAAAACACAGAGCTGGCACATAGTAGGTGCTTAATGAATAACACCTCCGACTGTTACAACGCGATCTGGTCATTACTAATTCTGAAATTACGTATTTATTCTTTAGGCAGTCAGAAGGCAGAACAAAACCAGAGCTCAAACACCAAGAGAAGTCCCAAGTCCTGCTCCCTGCAGCTGTCATGAAAAACCCAAGTGAAAAAAGGTTGCAGAAATCACCAAATTATGGTTCTTACCCTCTGTTCTGAATAATACCCTCAGGAAACAAGTTTGGTGAATTGGCTTTCAAAATACAAACAAGATCACAGGCATCTTCCTCCAGAGGAGCTACTGAGAAAAAGCCAGAGCGTTTTGAAAGGAACAGGGAACAGATTCTCAGTGACATCTGGGGTGTCGCTGGGATTCCAGTGCCCGTTTAGACACAAATCTGTTTAAAGACAGGAAGGTACCAGCACTGAGGGGGGGATGTGAGCAGGGCTTTGTCTGGCCTGTCCTGGCCATGCCATCCACACACGTGCTATCCTGAAACACTCACACTCCAAATGCTCTTCTCAAAGCCCTGGCACCATGGACACCATGGGCACCACCTCTGCCATGGGAAAAAACCCAACTTTTCCTATGTCACCTCAGGATGTCTAACACAGTGTTCTCACTTTGGCTGTGTACTGGAGTCTTCTGGAGTAATTGTCTTCAGATGCCCGGGAGCCATGGGAAAAAACCCAACTTTTCCTATGTCACCTCAGGATGTCTAGCTCAGGGTTCTCACTTTGGCTGTGTACTGGAGTCTTCTGGAGTAATTGTCTTCAGATGCCCGGGCCCATGTCAAACCAATTAAAGTAACATTTCTAAGCTGGAGCCTGGGTCTGGGAGAGAGTGCTGCTGGGAACACCAAGGTCATGGGGTTGGATCCCCAAACCAGCCAGCTGCCAAAAACAAGACAAAAACGAAGCAAAACTCACAGCAAGCCAAATGGTAGCCATGATGATCATCATGTCACAGATGGGGAAACTGAGGACTCAAGGGAAGCCAAGACTTGCACAAGATTGTACAACCTCAGGGTGACAACCCCGTGGCTTACTGACGGTCTGTTCTCTCACCAGGCTCACTGTGTCCTCATGACATCCTGGAAATGCTGGTACAATCACCCAACATTCTACAGATAGGGAAACTGAGGCTCAGCAAAGGGAACTGTGTCACTCAAGGTCACACAACCTGGAAATAACGCCTCAATTTGGGGGTGATTAGGTGATTTACAGGGAGGACCTCAAATCCTTTTCACTCACCTAAAAGGAGTCCATGGTTATCACCACTTTACAGATGAGAAAACCGAGGCTGAGAGAACTGAGGGCACTGTCTCCTTGTCCCCACTGCATTCCAGCAGGCAGTTCCTGTGCCCCCCTGCTTTCATGTCCATCGATAGAGCAAGTGACCTGACATGTCAAGCCCTGACACTGACCACCACCTCCCCTTTTCTCTTTGAGATTCTTCACGTCAAGCAATTCTAGGGAGAAGCTCCTTCCTGGGTGCCCAAGCCGGGCTGGTTACCCTGTAGTTCTCAGTGTAAGATGGTGGCCTCCTGACACTCCAGGGGAGAGTGTAATCTCTTGTCCCACAGGCCCCAGTGCCCTCTAGGACATGCCTTGTCTGGTATTTCCTTGGCCTTCAGTGCCATGAGCAGGGGTGCACATGGTCTGCTGGCTGTAGGAAGCCATCTCTGCTTCATGGATGCTGCTTGGTGAGAAGTGACAACACCACAGTGAGGACAAGGGTCAAAATGCTGCACAGGTGTGACACGTGCTTTTGGAGCAGGTTCCACACATCATGAGATGTCTGTGCCATCTTTTTGATCTGGGGTTAAAGCCAGCCCCTCTTACACCCACAGCACTTTGTTTTTTTAATGCTTATTGCTGTGAAGCAGAACAACACAGGATTTTAGGAGAGAACACTGGAGCAGTTCTCCACATGTGAGAAGCACATGGGGTGCTGCAGAGACAGGGGCTGTGAGTCAGGCTGTTGGGGTTCAGACCTTTGCCCCCTCCCTGCTCACAGGTCAGGTCCACAACCTGAGCCTCAGTGTCCTCATCTGTAAAGGGGCAACTAACAGCCCTTCCCTCGCACTACTGGGCATGAGCAGAACATGCCAGGATGGAGACCCAGCATCTGGCCTGCTGCCACTCCCTGTACCCCTCCCACATTCCTCCTTCCTCCTCCAGGGCATCATTTAGGCTGAGGGCATGACAAACAGGAGAAGCCATGAGAACCCACTAGGAGAAGTAGTTCTGAGTCCCAGTTGAGCCACGTTCTAGCTGTGACTGCCTAGACATGGGATGCACCACCTGGGGACTTCAGTGTCCTTGTCTGTGATATCTGCAAAATCAGGATAAAGCCTCCTTCCCTGCCTGTGTCCAAGAGTTGTGGGGACACTTGATTGCCACTATATCCAGGAGGGAACCCTCTGACCCAGCACTGCCACTTCCCTTGGGCATCACCACCTGTGTGGGACGATGCACACCCAAGGACCTCCCCTGCAGCCCTATGTCCACAGCCCAAGGTTGGGAGCAACTTAAATGTCCATCAACAGGAGACTAATATAAATTATATTCATATGATGATGTATTTTAAAGGTGTAAACAATGGATCAGCTCTCTATGTACAGCTGTCCCCCTTTAATCCGCCAGGGTGGGGGTAAGTTCCAAGACCCCAATAGATGCCTGAAACCACAGATGATACCAAACCGAACCCTCTATATACTACGTTTTTTCCCATACATACATACCAATGATAAAGTTAAATTTACAAATTAGGCATAAAAAGAGATTAGCGACAATAAGAAAATCATAGAAATATACTGTATAAAAGTTATGTGAATATGGTCTCTCTCTCTCTCTCAAAATCATGTAATTCCGACCACAGTTGACCTCTGGTAACTGAAACCTCAGAACATAGAACTGTCGATAAGCTGGAACTACTGTACTGACGCAGAATAGCGATACGGAATGATAGAGCTCACGTTTGGGAGAGATTTTCCAACAGGCTTCAGGGTGTGAATATGAGGGGCATTTTGAACCTTTGGGAAACTGATAAAAAAGGGAAATGTTGGCTCCCTGGTCAGTGGTTTGTGTCAAAAAACTTTTACTCAGTGCCTTCTATGCACCAGGCTCTTTGATGGAGAGAGTCTAACACCGGGCCAGGAATGAACCTGCCTGATATTAGATCTGGGTCTGGTCCCCATCCCCTCACTAACTGGTCATGTGACCACACGCAAGGCACATGTCACCTCTGGGCCTCAGGCTCCTCATCTGTAAAAGGGGTTGGGTGGGATGGTCTAGAGGTCCTTCCTGTGCTGACATACTAGGATTCAGGAGTAAGAAAGCAGATCCTGGGTCAATGGCAGGAAACCCAAAAGGAGCATCTTGGCTGCCTTAACTGGGGATCCCCTAAGTCACTCACATGGGGGACCTCCTGCTTGGGGTGAGGTATATTCTAGGATGGCCCAGCTCTGCTCGGAGCCTCAGTGACTTTCTGAACAAACCCAGAGCAAACACCAAGCCGCCAGGACCAGCAGATTAAACAGTGAATCTGAGCCTCTGAGGAATCTGTTCAGTGTGGGGTTTCTAAAGATGTAATAAAGAAAACACATCCACCTCCCTGCCCTGGATGGATTTCTCCTCCCTGGAAGGGAAGAGAACACAGTGAATCTGAGCCTCTGAGGAATCTGTTCAGTGTGGGGTTTCTAAAGATGTAATAAAGAAAACACATCCACCTCCCTGCCCTGGATGGATTTTTCCTCCCTGGAAGGGAAGAGAATGTCAGCTGGTGGGGGAAAGTTTGCCCATCCGTTCTCGTTGTTTCCACAGCATCCACAGCACAGCCTGGCTCACAGAAGGTTCTCAGAGTTTCTGAGGAAAGAGAAGACTCAGCCGCCCTGAGTGGAAGTGCTCCCCAGAGGCAGCGGGGCAGGGGTCACCTCGAACTGGGCAGGTCACTAACTGCCCCCTCCCTCATCTGTGCAGCCAAGGGGCTGGGCCAGGCTGGAAAAGGCAATGGCAGTGGAGCAGGCGGACCAGGGGTGCAGATGTCCCCTTTACCACCTGGGGCCCTGACACACAGCGTGGCCTCTCCAGGCCGCCATCCCTGGTCTGTAGACTCGGATCATGGAAATGAGCACCCACCGCACCTGCTTCCTACTCGATGCTCACAGAGCAGAGGGCGTCACTACTGTCTTGCTGTCACACACCAGGGGACGAAGGAGGCCCACGCCGTACTCACCACGCACGGACAGCTCGGTGCCTGCCCCAGACTTAAACTCCACATCAGGAGTCCCTTTCCGGAACTTGACACAGTAGTAGGTGCCAGCGTCAGCTGTGGTGACGTTTCTGATGAGGATGGAAAAGTCCTTGTTGTCTCTCTCTGTGGTGCTTCCAATACGCGTTACCCGGGGGAAGAGGGCTTCTTGTCCCTCTTTGAAACTGAAGATCAGCTGCCGGCGTGGCTCTTCCCCCCTGAACCACTGCATGGGCCCCATGGGGATCATGGAGGTCACAGTGCAGCGCAGAGTGGCCGCCTCTCCAGGCGCGACCGACACTGATGGCTCAGGCTGAGTCACCCGCAGCTCCTCCTGTCCTGATGCTCCTGGAGGGAAACACAAAGTGGTCAGTCATCCATCCTCCCAGGATCCTGTGTGTTTTCCCAAGTGCTTATCAACAGCGACTTTCACTGTCTGAGCACGCACCGTGAGCAGGCCTGGAGCTCAGCACATTGCATGTGTCATCACATTTAACCTGCACAGCACGCCTGCAACATGGGACTCTATTACAAATGAGGAAACTGAGGCACAGAGTTTCTTCTGAACAGAGGTTAAGTGACATGGGAGAGTGTGGGTTTGAGTGTCTGAGTGGAGCTCCTGTGCCCTATCTGGAAGTGCCATGCCTCATCAAGTATTTCAGGCTTCCCACTTTCTGTCCTCATGGAGTGTTGCACTTTCTGGAACATAGCATGGGATGGGGCCATGTGGCTCTGTTGTACCCCTGAGTTGTGAGCATGAGTGACGGGTATAGTGTGAGGGGTCCAGTTCTTTAACTGCAAGAACCTCTCTGGATCCTCTTTGCTCTTCCACAGAGATCCACAAAGCTCACAATGGGGTCTGCTCCATCAGCATGGAATCTTCAGTGACAATGACAGACAGGACTCACAATACACCATAAACTTGTAGCTTATATAAGAAATAAAATATTGTCTTAAGCCTTTGGGATTTTTTTTCCCCATAGAATAGGAATGTTCTGTTAGTTTCCTAATGTTCTGCTGTGACAAATTACCACAAAGTTAGTGGCTCAAAAAAACAGAAATTTATCTTATAGTTCTGGAGGTCAGAAGTTGAAAATTGGTGTTACTGGGTTACAATCAAGAAGAGGGCTCAGAAAATCAGAGAAAGGTAAAGAGAGTTTTAGTAGCTTCCAGACTTCCAGTCACTGCGTGGCATGGGAGGGAATGAATCCCCAGCACTGTCATGAGTCCCCCCATCAGTGGGAACCTGCTCAGTCAGGGGGAAGCAACACCTTCACGGTGTAGGACTGGCCTTCCCACCTCTCCCAGTTACCTGCCAGGGCAAGCCATCACCAGTCAGAGGGAGCATGCTTCTCCCAGGTTGAGAGTAGTTTAAGCTGTATTTGTCCAGCAGTCACTTTAAAGAGGAAGACAAGGTGGAACAAGGAGAGTAAAAGAGAAGAAAGCATTGCCTTGTCAGAATTCAGGCCAGGGTCTCCACGAGAGACTTACCCAGCAGCAGAGACCTGGGAGCAAAACAGTCCCTGTGTCTACTTGCTTCTTGCAGTTAGAGTCTTACCTGGTGCCCAAAGCTTTCCAGTTTTTGCCAGTGATTGAATTAGGCTCTTGCATTCCAAAGTCATAGAAATGAAGAATGTACCCAGCAGTAAAAGAAGCAAGGCTTTATTGAAAGAGGAGATAGGCTTATGCATAAGGAGGGTAGCTGCAGGAAAGCTGCCAGGCCCTCTGAGGTTGACTGGAATGCCCTAGACAGGGAGGCCACTGCTCACAACAGGGGCCACCACAGCTTGTCAGGTAAACATCTAAAGACAGAGGAAACAATTTTAGCCACATAGATATGGTAAACGAAAATTGTGGGAGGCCATTATTTTGGACTGAGCTCCTGCACTAGGCCCCAACAGACCAGACCAAACCAAAATGGAGTCATTTGTGCTAAATAGCAGTTAACCAAACTGAAATTTAAGGAAGCAGATAGATTCCAAAATTGTCCAGTTTTTTCTGAAAACAGGAGATTCTAGTCTACCTGAGTCAGTGCAATAAGGAAGTCTTCTCGGCTTTAACCCTTAGAAAAAAGTGACCTGGGGCCGGCCCCGTGGCGCACTCGGGAGAGTGTGGGGCTGGGAGCACAGCGACGCTCCCGCCACGGGTTCAGATCCTATATAGGAATGGCCGGTGCGCTCACTGGCTGAGCGCAGTGCGAGCGACACCACACCAAGGGTAGTGATCCCCTTACCGGTCACGAAAAAAGACAAAAAAAAAAAAAAAAAGTGATCTGACGTAGTAACATGATGTTAACTAATCAACTTATTTTCTTTCTAGTGTTCTATTTCCCTGTTCCCACATTATATAACCCAGTTTTCCTCATGAATTCCTGAGAGTTGTAAATTCCTCTCAGTTCAGACTCTGCTTTTTTTTTCATTGAGCCCCTGCTCTTTTTGACTTTCAAATCCAGGACTAGTTTGTGCTGTGAGAGAGCATTTGACTTTCTGGGGTTCACAGTGACTGATGAGTCCCTGGCAAGAATGGAAGTCACAGGAGAAACAGGAGTGTTTCTGTCTCTTTTGGAAAACTGGTCTATTTTGGAATCTATCTGTTTCCTGGACATTTCTCTTTGATTAAGTGGCATTTAGCACAAGTGACTCCATTCTGGTTTGGTCTGGTTTGGTCTAGTCTGTTAGGGTTGTGGGAAAGCAAAATATTTTGGTCCCAAAATATATTTCTTTGACATTTTTCAAGAAGGTTAATTCAGAAAGACTGGAAAAACAAGACTGGCAAGAAGGCTGTTTCTCCCTGGAAAGAAACTTACATCTGTAAATGCAAACAACCAGGCTTCCTGCGAGTGCCCCTCCTTTGGCTACTGTCTCCTCTTTCTGAGGGCAGCTATGAGATTACCTGAAATATTTTCTTTTGCAAGATGTTTCTACTTGACTTTAACTTCTGA
The DNA here is from genome assembly GCF_000696425.1 of Galeopterus variegatus. Lineage (NCBI taxonomy): Eukaryota > Metazoa > Chordata > Mammalia > Dermoptera > Cynocephalidae > Galeopterus > Galeopterus variegatus. The sequence continues at coordinate 86,889 of NW_007730639.1, forward strand.
CTTTCTTCTTTCACCTGTAATGACATGCTTCCCCAGAACTTCAGAGAAACTTGGACTCAGGCTGTAGTTGTGGGGCTTCTACCTCCCCTCCCCGACCTTCTCACATGAACAGTGGTATATGAGCTTTGTACCCTCACTGGAATTTGGGACATTGCTCTCTTGTGACTCCCCTGTGCTTTGCCTTCTCCCAGCATGTTAAATAATAAAATTTGTTATGCCTTTTCTTCATATCGATCTAAGTTTGTCAGAGATTTTTATTACTGAACCCTTAGGTATGAAGAAGTTTTCCCTTGGCCCCTCCAGTTATGGTGCTGTGAGCAGGATCCCAAAGCTGCCCTGCTCATCTGGAGCTGCAGATGGAGACCAGAACCTGACAGCCAGCAGAAAAGGGTAAGACTTTCTTACCAGTCAGACCTGCTCCCTCTCTTTCTGTTGAATCCAGTCAAGTGGTAGATCATAAAAATCGCATCTCTTCCTGACTGATAGGACAAAAGGGTTTGTGTGACTAGTCGGAGGTGTAGTGACTCTGGTGTACTTTTGGTACTTTGGTACAGAATATTCATGTTGTCTGATCCTCTTCCTGCCAGAAATACTCTTTATTATTAATGTTATTTTCTTCTGGTCTTTATCTTTGTCTTTTTCTGTCATTTTGTCATAAAAAGGGGTGCCACAAGGTAGAACACAGGCCTAGATCCCCTATAAGGCTGCTGTTCTAGCCGACCCTACAGACTGGTGAATGTTGAGGATCTTACCAGACCAAAGTCTATTTAGACGAACCTTGCTGTTGGCTCCAGAAACAAAAACTGGATAAAATTCCTCTCTTATCTTGCTTTTATGTCCTTGAGCTTGGTTGATGACCAAGTGAGCATCAATCATCTCTTGGCCTCAACTTTCTGGGGGAGGTGGGTGTTGGCTCGCGTCTGGTGGCCAGTTTGATTTAACTGGGAGCCTCAAGAATTAAGTTCTGAACATGTCAAACTCTCAGGAAGTTTGTCATAAGAGGACTGGTACATAAGGGCTTTTGTCATCTCAATTTTGTTGCCTTCTTTGTGCAGGGACTCTCCCAGTATCACTTCTCTGGGGTCACAGATTAGAGGCACCCCACTTTCCGTGGAGGACTGAAGACCTTGTCTTAACTGCCAGTGGGAACAAGAGTGTTTTTCCTACCTTTGCCTTTGTGTGGCAGTGAATTGTTGGAGATCACGGGGCTTCCTCTTCCATGCCCTCTCCAAGACCTCCTGGTCTTTGCTAAATGAGCTGCTGTTGAAATTGGGTGCACCACTGGAGAGGAGTCTTTGAATTGGCTGAGTTCAACAGAGAACTTTTTAGGGAGCTTCAGGGCCCTGGCGTTTGCTGTCCTCTCTGCCTGGAGTGCCCTTCCTGGAACTTTGCCTTCTCCCTGACTTCATTCAGCTTTCTGCTCACACATGACGTCTCTTCCTATAGGTCTTTCTCGGCCACCCTTTCCTGATTACATTGGCTCTCCTGACCTCTTAATTTCATCCTTTGATGTTATTGTCCTCCTAGCATTTCTCACTCCTGGGAGCTTTCATATTTATGAGCTTGTTTGTTTCTGCTCTGCCTCTGCCATTGAAAGTCATTTTTCTGATAGCTGAGAACCCCCTTGCTCACTGCTGAATCTCCAATGCCTGGCATTCAATAGGCCTTCAGTAAATCTTTGTGGGGAGTGGAAGGGGAAACAAATACAAAGTGACATGTGCTTCTCTGTTCCCCGTCTTCCCCCTACCCAACCAAAACAACTAGTGAAGAAAGAACCACAGTGTTGAAAAGAGCTGTCAGGATTCTGGCTTTGGAACGATGACTAGAGGCTGGGAATCTAGGATGGATCCAGAGGGCATTGGATCCTTATAATTGCAGCATCCCACGATGGAAGCGTGGGTGGACTGGGGTAACAGATGTACACAGGATGGGGACCTGGGGCATGCAGGTGTTTAAGCCCTTCAATAAAAAATGTAATGGCTTCTAGGTATCTGCAGCTACTCAAGGGAAATAAAGCCATTTGCTTATAAAGAATTTCCACAAACATTTCTGAGGACGTGTATTAGGGTAATCTTGAAATGTACATTAAACTAAACAGGGTAGTAGAAACACTGGAACAGTCTGAAAGAGGGAGAATAAAGGGCCCAGGTTTGCCCTGGCCCAATGGCCTTAGGCAACTTGTGCAGCCTGCACAAACCCAAAGTCTGCAGTTCTCAATTTAAAGAAGGCAGACACAAAGAAAGCCACATGCAGCCCTCCCATGGGCAAATTCTTGAACGAGTTCTGGAATTAAGCTTTTTTCCTGCTCCTAATGCTTAATGCTCTGAATTCTTGAAGTCATTTATGCTGAAATACTTGAGAATAGGAACAAGTAGCGTTTAGGAGGCACATGGTCTGTGCCAGGCACAGTTCTGAAAGCTGCAAGTGTGTGATCTCATTCCATTCTCCCAATACTGCTGTGTGGAAGGTAACACAATTGCATCCATTTTACAGATGAAGAAACTGAGGCACAGGGCAGTGTGATGTCTTGCTGAACATTGTGGACTTCACAGGAGTAGGGGCTGAGCTGTTATCCCAGCCGATGGGAATTCAGAGTTTGAGCTCTTTGAAGAATGCTCCACCAGTTTCTGAGGCTGGGAAGTCCAAAGTCCAGGGAGCACATCTGGTGAACGTCTTCATTAGTGGTGGCTTTACAAGTGTCCCATGTGGCAGGAAATGGCAGAGCAGAGAGAGAGAGAAAACCCCTTTCTCTTGAACCTCTGTTAACTATGCACTCCCTCTGTTTGCTTCTCTTCTTGGTGTTTTCACCAAAGACACTGAGGCCCCATGAGAAATGCAGCCATGGTGCAACAACTGACCTGTCTTCAGGTCTGCTGCTTTCCTCTCAGAGCTCCAAGAGTTGAATGGCTTTGGCCCTAATTGTTAATTGGCTCAGCCCTTGACTCAGTAACCTGGTTAAGAAACAAAAACTATATGTAAAGCAAGCTGTCTAAGTAGACGGTCTCCAAAATATGATTTTCTGGCATTCAACTGGTTATTTTTTAAAATTTAATTTAATTTGATTTTACTTCTTATAATACATGGTACTTGATTTTCATGCCCCTTTACCCATTCCTCTCCACCTCCTCCCTTCCCCCTCAACATAGTATCTGTGCACTTGACTTAAATAGTTCAAGGAATTTTTGTGGTTATTCTGTCCTCCCCCCCTTTATTTGTCTGCGTGTTTATTTATTTATTAATTTTTAGCTCCCACAAATAAGTGAGAACATGTGGTATTTTTCTTTCTGTGCCTGACTTGTTTCACTTAATATAACTTTCCTTAAGTCCATCCATGTTGTTGTGAATGGTAGTATTTCATTCTTTTTTATAGCAGAGTAGTATTCAATTGTGTAGATGTACCACAGTTTCCTTATCCACTCATCAGATGATGGACATTTGGGCTGTTTCCAGCTCTTGGCTATTGTATATAGAGCTGCAATAAACACTGAAGTACAGGTATCCCTTTGGCATGATGGTTTCCATTCTTCTGAGTATATTCCCAGCAGTGGAATTGCTGGGTCACATGGTAGATCTATCTGGAATTGTTTGAGGAACCTCCATATTATTTTCCATAAAGGCTACACCATTTTGCAGCCCCACCAACAGTGGATGAGAGTTCCTTTTTCTCCACAACCTCTCCAGCACTTATCATTCTCAGTCTTTTGGATGTTAGCCACCCTAACTGGAGGGAGATGGTATCTCAGTGTGGTTTTCATTTGCATTTCCCAGATGTTGAGTGATATTGAGCATTTTTTCATATGTGTTGGCCATTCATATATCTTCCTTTGAGAAATGCCTGTTCAGCTCCTTTGCCCATTTTTTAATTGGGTTATTTGGTTTTTTGTTGTAAAGTTGTTTGAGTTCCTTTTATATTCTGGATATTAATCCTTAGTCAGATGTATATTTTGCAAATATTTTCTCCCAATCTGTTGGTTGTGTTTTTACTCTGTTGACTGTTTCTTTTGCTGTGCAGAAGCTTTTTAGTTTGATATAATCCCATTTGTTTATTTTACCTTTAGTTGCCTATGCTTTTGGGGTCCTATTCATGAATTCTGTACCCATTCCTACTTCCTGGAGTGTTTCCCCTATGTTTTCTTCAAAGAGTTTTATTGTTTCTGGATATATATTTGTTCAATATATTTTGAGCTGATTTTGATATATGGTGAGAGGTAAGGTCTAATTTCATTCCACATGAATGTCCAGTTTTCCCAGCACAATTTACTAAAGAGGCAGTCTCTTCCCCAGTGTGTAGTCTTGGTGCCTTTATCAAAGATCAGATGACTGTAGGTGCATGGGTTTATTTCTGGACTTTCTATTCTGTTCCATTGATCAAGGTGTCAGTTTTTATGCCAGTACCGTGCAGTTTTGGTTACTATAGCTTTGTAGTATATTTTAAAGTCAGGTAGTGTTATGTCTCTGGCTTTTTGTTTGTTTGTTTCTTTGCTTAGGATTGCTTTGGCTATTTGTGGTTTTTGGTTATTCCATTTGAATATTAGCAATATTTTTTCCAATTCTGAGAAAAAATGTCATTGGAGTTTTGATGAGGATTGCATTGAAACTGTAGATCATTTGGTTTATTTATTTATTTATTTGCTTAGGATTGCTTTGGCTGTGTGTGGTCTTATTTGGTTGCATATAAATGTTTGGATAGCTTTTTCCATTTCAGAGAAAAATGTCAATGGAAATTTGATGGGGATTGCATTGAATCTGTAGATCACTTTGGGTAGTATGGACATTTTCACAATGTTAATTCTTCTAATCCAAGAGCATGGGATATCTTTCCATCTTCTTGTGTCCTGTTTAATTTCTCTCAACAGTGGTATCTAGTTCTCTTCATAGAGATTTTTCACATCCTTGGTCAGCTTTATTCCTAAACTCTTTTTTTTTTTTTTTGGTGGCTATTGTGAATGGGCTGGCTTTCTTGATTTCTTTTTCTGCATGTTCACTGGTGGAATATAGAAATGCTATGGATATATGGAAACTTCGCTGAAATAATTTATCAACTCTAGGAGTTTTTTAATAGAAGCTTTAGGCTGTTCAATATATAGGATCATGTCATCTGCAAAAAGGGACAGCTTGACTTCATCCTTTCCAATCTGGATGTCCTTTATTTCCTTCTCTTCTGTGATTGCTCTGGCTAGTACTTCCAACACTAAGTTGAATAGGAGTGGTGAGAGTGGGCATCCTTGTCTAGTTCCTGTTTTTAAGGGCAAAGCTTTCAGCTTTTCCCCGTTCAGGATGATATAGGCAGTGGGCTTATTGTATATGGCTTTAATTATGTTGAGATACTTTCCATCTATGCCTAACTTGTAGAGAGTCTTTATCATGAAAGGATGTTGAATTTTGTCAAATGCTTTTTTAGCATCAATAGAGATGATCATGTGGTTTTTGTCTTTGCTCTTATTAATGTGGTGTATCACATTTATTGATTTGCATATTTTGAACCAACCTTACATCCCTGGGATGAATCCCACTTGATCATGGTGTATAATTTTGTGTATGTGTTGCTGTATTCTGTTAGCTAGTATTTTATTCAGGATTTTTGCATCTATATTCATCAAGGATATTGGCCTGTAGTTTTCTATTTTTGATGCATCTTTGTCTGTTTTGGGTATCAGGGTGATATTTGCCTCATAGAATGAGTTTGGGAGAATGGCCTCTGTTTCAATCTTTTGGAACAGTTTATAGAGAAGTGGTATAAGTTCCTCTTTGAAGATTTGGTAGAACTCTGCAGTGAACCCATCTGGTTCTGGGCTTTTCTTTTTTGGGAGAGCCTTCTGATAACAGCTTCAATTTCTTTTATTGTTACTGGTCTGTTCAGAGATTCTAAATCTTCTTGGCTCAGTTTTAGTAATTTGTGTGCATCCAGAAATTTATCCATTTCCTCCAGATTTTCAAATTTGTTCACATATAGATGTTTATAGTAGTCTCTAATGATTCCATGCATTTCTGAGGTGTCAGTCATAATATCACCTTTTTCGTTTCTAATTTTTGTTATTTGGGTCTTCTCTCTTCTTTTCTTAGTTAGTCTTGCTAAAGGTTTGTTGATTTTATTAATCTTTTCAGAAAACCAACTTTTTGTTTCATTGATCTTTTGTATTGTTTTTCGTATTGCTATTTCATTTAGTTCTGCTCTGATCTTAATTATTTCTTTCCATCTACTAACTTTAGGTTTGGATTGTTCTTGTTTTTCTGGATCTTTAAGGTGAAATTAGGTTATTTATTTGCCATCTTGCTATTCTTCTGAAATAAGCATTTAATGCAATAAATTTTCCCCTTAATACTGCTTTTGCAGTATCCCACAGGTTTTGGTATGATGTGTCATTATTTTCATTAGTTTCAAGAAATTTTTTGATTTCCTGTTTAATTTCTTCTTGGACCCACATGTCATTAAGTAGAATGTTGTTTAATTTCCATGAGTTTGTATAGTTTTCAGAGTTTCATTTATTATTGTTTTCTAATTGTAATCCATTATGATCAGAAAAAAATAAATGGAATAATTCAAATTTTTTTGAATTTATTAAGACTTGATTAGTGACCTAACATGTGGTCTATCCTGGAGAATGTTCTATGTGCTGATGAGAAGAATGAAAATTCTGAGGTTGTTGGGTGGAATGTTCTGTAGATATCTGCCAAATCCAACTGGTCTAAAGTATTGTTTAGATCTTGTGTTTCTCTGTTGATGTTTTGCTTAGATGATCTGTCCAATCACGAGAGGGGGTGTTCAGGTCCCCCA
>NW_007730639.1:94333-99833 GCF_000696425.1 Galeopterus variegatus
AGCATTCAATGCTATAAATTTTCCCCTTAATACTGCTTTTGCAGTATCCCGCAGGTTTTGGTATGATGCGTCATTATTTTCATTAGTTTCAAGAAACTTTTTGATTTCCTGTTTAATTTCTTCTTGGACCCACATGTCATTGAGTAGAATGTTGTTTAATTTCCATGAGTTTGTATAGTTTTCAGAGTTTTGTTTATTATTGATTTCTAATTTTAATCCATTGTGATCAGAAAAAATACATGGAATAATTCCAATTTTTTTGAATTTGTTAAGACTTGCTTTGTGACCTAAAGTGTGGTTTGTCCTGGAGAATGTTCCGTGTGCTGATAAGAATGAATATTCTGAGGTTGCTGGGTGGAATGTTCTGTAGATATCTGCCAAATCCAGTTGGTCTACTGTTTAGATCTTGTGTTTCTGTGTTAATCTTTTTGCCTAGATTATCTGTCCAATGTTGAGAGTGGGGTGTTCAGGTCCCCCGCTATTATGGTGTTAGTGTTTATTTCTTTCTTTAGAGCTAATAGTGTTTGCTTTGTAAATCTGGCTGCTGTGACACTAGGTGCGTATATATTTATGACTGTTATGTCTTCTTGATGGATAGATCCTTTTATCATTATATAGNGACTTGCTTTGTGACCTAAAGTGTGGTTTGTCCTGGAGAATGTTCCGTGTGCTGATAAGAAGAATGAGTATTCTGAGGTTGCTGGGTGGAATGTTCTGTAGATATCTGCCAAATCCAGTTTGTCTACTGTTTAGATCTTGTGTTTCTCTGTTGATCTTTTTGCCTAGATTATCTGTCCAATGTTGAGAGTGGGGTGTTCAGGTCCCCCACTATTATGGTGTTAGTGTTTCTTTCTTTCTTTAGAGCTAATAGTGTTTGCTTTGTAAATCTGGCTGCTGTGACACTAGGTGCATATATATTTATGATTGTTATGTCTTCTTGATGGATAGATCCTTTTATCATTATATAGTGGCCTTCTTTATCTCTTTTTATGGTTTTTGCTTTAACATCTATTTTATCTGATATAAGAATAACTACTCCAGCTCATTTTTCATTTCTACTTGCATGATATATCTTTTTCCATCCTTTCATTCTNTTTCTCTCTACTTGATCCCTCCAGGATTTTGAAGATATTTGTGAGTATTCTTATTTTATGTTAATATAGTTATTTGCCTCAGTTCAACAAGAATCTGCTTTTGTTTGCAACAGGATGAAACTGGAGACACTTGTTATTTTAACCAGGATTTGACTGGAGTGTCATATTTTAGATATGACCAGACTGCTTTAAGAAATTGAGATTGGGGCCGGCCCGGTGGCGCATTCGGTAGAGTGTGCCGCTTGGGAGCGTGGCGGCGCTCCCACCGAGGGTTCGGATCCCATATAGAGACCGGTCCGCTCACTGGTTGAGCGCGGTGCGGGCGCGACACCGAGGGTTGCGATCCCGTTGCTGGTCGCGGTACGGGCACGACACTGAGGGTTGCGATCCCGTTACTGGTCATGAAAAAAGACAAAAAGGAAAAAAAAAAAAAGAAATTGAGATTGACTTTTCATAGAGCCAATATAAAGTCCCTGCTACTGTAACAGGCTGAACAGAAGTGACTCCATTTTGTTAAACTTATAAATTGAAAAAGGTTTTTTTTCTGACTCTTGCAACCTGAACCACATAGCCTGCAGTTGGACATCAGAATACGATGATTCTTGTTCACATGATTGCCACAACATAATGATGTTTGCTCACACTGTACACAGAATAATTATAGAAGAAACTATTAACCCAGATGGACATTCTTTACTAGCTTACTAGCTAGATCTTTTTGAGGTTAACAGGAACTTAATCCCTGACTTGACTTCATAGAGTATGGTCACCATGAATCAGCTCCCATATGAGTAGGTCTTTGATGTTTATCTGCAATTTTATGATTATGCCTGCATGTCCCTGCTTAGATCACCATGAATCAGCCCCCCTACCACCTACCCCTATAAAACCCTTTGGGAAGTATGGGAAAGGGGGAGGTGGTCTTTGAGACATGAGTCCACCGTTTCCCCAGGTTGCCAGTTTCCTGATTAAAGGCCACCTTTCCTTACACCAACACTTGTCTCTCAGTTATTGGCTATTGAGCAGTGAGCAAATGGACCTTTGGGATTTCAGTAACAATAACTTGCCCACATGATTACAGGATTCCTGGCCTTGCAGATAACAAAAAATGTCACTACCCAATAGGCCTACGAAACCTGATATTTTAGGAACCTCTGGAAGAGAGGAATTCATTCAACTCTTACAGATAATCAGAGAGTCAAATCCTTGGCGTGGCTTCCTAACACCCAAGGGCTTTTAAAGGTTTAATCTGAGATTCCTTATAAACGTCCCAACAAAGTCAACTCGGAAAAAGCGTATATGATAAATCATTATTCTTGCTGCACTTTATGCAAATAATCAGGTCAGAGACTTAAACTTATTTAGCAAATGAATTAGTCTAGTTATAAATATCTTTGGTAAAAAGGGGGGACTTGGAGAGAGAAAAATAATGTTTCTGAAGAAAAACACTATAATATGCCTGTTATTAAATTCTAGCCCTGTCCATTGTTTTTGAGTTTTTATTATTTAGACTGAATCCTGAATTTTTAATTTCCTCCAGTATCTGGCTGTCACTCTCCAGATTAGCATTTTCAATTTTTTGTTTCTCCTACATTTCTGACTTGAAATTGAGGCAGAAAGCTACATAGAAATGAGAACAGGAGAAGGAAAAACTAGTTATTTGCAAATGGCACAAACTGGTTCCCTGAGCAGACATGCACATGTGCAGAAGTGAGACAAAGACAATTCCCCCCGCCCCACTCCTCGGTTAGACCAAGGAGTTCCCACCAGCTAGGGTGCCAGTCTATTTAACCAATACAACACAGATTGCATTCAGTGCTCAACCAATGACCAAATGGTTCGAATCCAACTAAGAGGACTTAAAACCCCAGAAATGTAACCTTTGGGGCTCTTGAGCATTCTTCTCTCTCCCTCGGGCCCACTCCATTTTCTCCAGAGTGTACTCNTTTGGTGTTTTGTTATTGTGGCTGGGGGTATCACAGACTACTTGTTTCACCTTGATGTTGGGGTATCACAGACTACTTGTTTCACCAGAAGTCCTGGGGGTATCACAGACTACTTGTTTCACCAGAAGTCCTGCCCCACCTGCCTTCACCAGCCTTCACCAGCTAGTCAGGCTCAGAGCATGGGAGTCTGGAGCCTCTCAAGTCACTCACAGAGATGGCACAGCCTGGGCCAGAAGTTCCACCCCACCTGCCTTCACTGGCTCCTCTGGCTTGGGGCTTGGGAGTCTGGAGCCTCTCAAGTCATTCAAGGAGATGGGACAGCCTGCCCCAAAAGTCCTGCCCTGGCCCTGCCTGTCTTCTCTGGCTGGCAGGCTCGGGGCGTGTGGGCCCAGAAGCTCTAAAGTCTCTCTATGGGATGGGGAGCAACCTGAACTGGAGTCCTGTGGCAGGCAGTTCCTGTCCACTCCAGCACAGATTTTGGGTCCTCCATTGCTGCTCCTCAAAAGCTGCAAATTGGTCACTCTGTGGTAGAGAGCGACACCAGGAACCGACTACTCTGCCATCTTGACTGGAACTACCATTCAACTGGTTATTTTGAACAGACTTCTGAATTTTCTTCTAGGCTCATCTATGTATTTTCTCCTAAAATCCTATGGTGAATTTCTATAATTTTATTTTGTCCTGGTATCTGTTTTCTAATCTTTCTCTGTGTCTCCTCTGACACACCCAAATTCCTTAGAAAAGTTTGCATTCTTTCTCATGCTTTGGGATGTACATTTGCTACCTTGTTTTCTCTAAAACTCTGTGAGGGCTTCTGCCACGTGGGACAGATTAAGCTTTGATTTGCTTCATTCACAGAGACATGATTTGAGCCCAACTTTTTAAATTAGTGAGTTTTACATTGTATATTTGTTTCTGTGGGTTTTTTTTATGCATACATGTGTAAGCTGTATGTTGTACCTACATGATTTGTCTATACACGTGTTTGTATATTGTCTACTTGGTATGAAATTGGCTTACAAATAATGCACTCTCACTGAATGGACAGGCCTGGGTGCTTTTCAAGTTCATGTGACTGTATTAAATGAGGCTAGTTTTAAATTTTTTAGTGAAATGGACATGTTTTCAGAATTTAGTTTAGACATTTTTGCCTAGTTTTGTCTACTGGTCAAAACTAATTTCTATTGTCTCTGGTGTCTAAGGTCATAAAATTGTTGCTTTTGTGATATGTTTGATATTTGCTTAATTTGTTTGTGAACTGAACTCTGTGAGAGAACTGGCTGCTGGACTTCCCCCAAAAGCCTTGTTGTTAGCTTGTCTATGTAAGCCTCTGAATTCTGGGGTCTAGACAGGTGGACACGGTGAAGCCTGGGGACATGTGTGTCCACAGAGCATGGTCCATCAGCTACAGGACAAAACCCAACATGGTCTCATCTTTCTTGTCCCAGATTTGCCTCCTGGCCATGATGGGAGAGCCAGTATCCTTTAGACGTTATTTTTGTGGCCTCTGTCTTGGGCTCTGCATGGCTGCCATGGATGCCATGTGGGTACTTGGGACCCAGGATTGCTAGGGAAAGGGCCCCTATGTATGTCCAGTATCTCAAAGGCCTTAGTTACTACTGGTTGATAAAGGTTTAGCTTGATATGAGTAAATCAGGCAGATGTGAATGGGTTAAGCACTTACGAATGAAATTGTCATAGTTTCGAAAATTATTTTCAATAGTTTGAAATCTTAAAAGTGTTATGTTAAATTAAGTCATAGCTAACCATAAATGTCTGAGTCATTTCTAAGTAAGTTAAAATACTAAAACATTAATTATTATATGTTTGTTTATATACTTTGACATTTTGTTTTTATGTGATATTGAAAAAGGCTAAATATATTTTGATCTGTGTTTAAAATGAGAAAACATATCTTTTCAAAAACTAGGAAACGGTTTTCATCTACACATTGATATAATACAGTTTAAAATTGTTTACTTAGGTTTTTCACTGGAAATTAGGGTCACTTAGAGTTAAATTGTAGTTAATATATTTTAATTTAAAAAGCTAGGTAAAAGAAAATTTTATATGCAAAATGTTTAAGGAATGTAGGATATGAGGAAAGTAGAATATGTTTTTGTTTTTGTTAAAGAAGGTTATAAAAGACATGAAAATGTAGTGTGGTTTTTGTTAAAGGAAATAATTTGTCTAGGTTAAAAGGTATTTAATGCTCATTTCAAGAAGATTTAAAGAATATAAAGGCCCTGCTGGCCAGTTGCCAACCCCCCCCCCCAAAAAAAAATACAAAAAAATTATAGACATAACTAAATGGTTACAGTTAGAAAAAAAATTTGTAAGAGGTTATAAAGTTTATAGAAATCCTGTCTTGTGTGGTCAAAACTAATTGAGATTAGATAGATTTGTTTGTTATAAGTTTTCATTGAAATTAGCTTTAGTATTAACAGTACACAGTACAAA
>NW_007730639.1:100535-102587 GCF_000696425.1 Galeopterus variegatus
AAATTAAAGTTATAAAGGGGAAACTATGAGAAAACAATATATTTGGCCCCCAAATATATTTCTTTAACATATTTCAAGAAGGCTAATTCAGAAAGACTGGAAAAACAGGATTGGCCAGAAGGCCATTCGTTTGTGGGAAGAAATTTACATCTGTAAATGCAAACAGCCGGGCTTCCTCCCAGGCACCCCTCTTTTGGCTGCTATCTGTTCTTTCTGAGGGCAGCTGTGAGATTGACCTAAATTTGTCAGTGATTTTTACTAATGAACCTACAGGGGTGTTACCAACAGACCAGGCTCGGCTTGCCCTCTCGGACTAAACAAAAGAAAGTCCAAAAGTTGGTGCAAGGATTTAAAAGTTTATTCAGATTACCAGTACTCAACTCAATGTCTAACCAAGCAAACGAACAAAGAGAAAAGAGGAGCAGTAGGATCCACTTTATCTTAGTCCCAATCGGCGGCGCCAACCTATTCCACTGACATGGTAATTGATAAAAGCAGTTCTCCCCACCATTGTTGGCACAGTGAAAAAAAGTACTAACTAGAATTAAATCAGAGAAACAAAGCCTGGGAGCCCTCCAGGGTGCACCTATACAGAACAGCAGAAGAGGGCTCAGAAAGTCAGAAACAAAGCACACTGGGGAGCCCTTCAGAGAGCAACTACATAGCAGCAGATACAACCTAAGCAAACAGCAGAAGAGGGCTCAGAAAATCAGAAAGAAAAAGAGAATTGGGGTATGCCATTTTAGTGGCTTCCAGACTTCCAGTGACCTCATGGCATGGGACTGAATCCCCACCACTCTTATGAATCCCCTGTAGGGGGAGACCTGCTCAAGCAACATCTTCATAGTGTGGGACTGGCCTTCCCACCTCTGCTAGTTACCCATCAGTGCAAGCCATTGCTGGCCAGAGGGAGCATGCTTCTCACAGGCTGAGAGGAGTTTAAGTTGCAGTTGTCCAGCAGTCACTTAAAAAAGGAAGAAAAGCAGGGGGGAAGGGAGAGTAAAAGAGAATAAAGCATTGCATTGTCAGAATTTAGTCTGGGGACTCCAGGAGAGACTTACTAACAGCAGAGACATGGGAGCAAAATAGTCCCAGTGGCCATTTGCCTCTTGTAGCTAGTGTCTTCTCTGGTGCCCAAAGCTTTCTAATTTTCACCAGTGCCTAATTAGGCTCTTGGATTCCAACATCATAGAAATGAACAATGTACCCAGCAATAAAGCAAGCAATGCTTTATTAAAAGAGGAGATAGAGTTATGCATAAGGTGGGTAGTGACCATAAAGCTAGCCCCCTGAGGGGAGCTGTTCAGGGTCTTTTACAGGAAAAGGAGTTAAGGGGTACAGGCCAGCACCACTGGGGGTGGTCCATTCTGTTCTTCGTGGTTGCATCATGGGTGCATGCTCAGTAGGTCTAAGATGGCAGTGGTGTTCATCATTGTCACCCCAGGAGGGTCATTGTAGCAATCACTTTGAAGATTTTTGTGCATGTGGGAATTCCTAAAGGTGTCTAAAGGTTAATCTGTAACTTTATTTTGACAATTATGGTGAACCAGCCTTGGGGAGGGGTTTTGCAACTCAGAAAGTATCTGTTTCCTCTCTTATCTCAGTCTATTTTACCAGGGCAGGCCATGGGGTAATCATTTGCTCTGGAGGTCTCATGACTGATGAGTGGAAAAGTTACAAAGTGTTCTCTGCAGTAAAAATAGAGTCAGTTTGGTTCACAGGACTAGCCTTTCTCTGTTTCAAGGGTGAAGTTTTCCTTTGGCCCCTACAGATTCTACAGCAGGAACTGAGTCCAAAAAAATGGCCTCCCAAAATGTTTGTTCAACTTATCTATGGATAGCTAAAACTTTTTGCTCCTCAGGTGTCTAAATGAGTCAGAGAGAAACTGGCAGTAGATGGCACTGACTGCAGGGGATATGAACTCTCACTTTCAGAAATTCATAGAGATTTTATGTTCTATTCCCTTCATTTCTTTTTCTTGAGTGCTTAGGTAGGAGACAATCATTGTCTGAGTTGGTCAAGGGGATCTCAGAGCCAAAGCTATAACTTGAT
>NW_007730639.1:104041-108612 GCF_000696425.1 Galeopterus variegatus
AGCAGAAGGAACTTCATTATCATACCTATTAAAGATTTAAACCATCCCATTAAGAAAATTGGCTGTTATCTCTTCCTTCTGACTTCTTGAGAAATCAGACCACAACCTAAGTGACATGGGACTTAGCAGGGGTGACTTTTGGTTTTTAGTCTGGTCTGTTGGAGCCTAGCATGAGAACTTAGTCCAAAACAATGGCCTCCAATAATTTTTATTTAACAGAAACAAGCTAAGTTGAAAAGAATGCCTATGAATTGAATTGAATTGCATGATAATACAAATCTTTTAATGCACTTTGTAAAGATACCTCATGTATTTATAAATGTCAGTATATGATAGTTCAAAATTCTTCCTAGTTTTTGCTGGAAATTAATGTTGCTAAGAGTTAAAAATTCTAATTAATATATGGTAATTAAAAATAGAAGTAAAAGGTGAAACAACTCTGTGTGTGAGGGAAATAAGGCATGTTTTTAAAGATAGTTATAAGGTATGAGGATTTGTCTTTGTTAAAGGAAAAAGAGAGGAATTTGTGTCCCAAACTAGAGTGATTGGTCATTCCAAGATGAGAAAGAGAAAAAGTATAGGACAAAAACTGAAGGGATAAGAAAGTTCTAGAAGGTTTGCAGAAGATGGATTTTATCAAAGAAATTTAATGTGTGACCAAGCTGGCTAAAACTAAAAGAAAATTATTGATAAGTTTTTTTAAAAATTGAGCATTAATATAAAAAGCACATTGATGCAAAACTAGATTTTAGTCCCCTGTGTTAAAACAACCAACTTTTCTTGGAATATTGATCTGCTCTTAATAGGAAATAGTGAAAGGTTTTTATTTACCTTTTAGGTAATTGGCCTAGGAAACAAAGATTTTGTATTTTATGAAGATAATTTCTTCTGCTTTGTGTTTTCTTTTATTAGGTCTATAAAACGCTTAGAGAAAAACAGACAAAACTCTTCATAACATCAAACTTGGCAATAATTACATGGATATGACACCAAAATCACAAGCAACAAAAGAAAAAATAAATAAATTGGACTTCATTAAAATTAAAAACTTTTGTGCATCAAAGGACACTGTCAAGAGAGTAAGAAGATACCTCACAGAATGGGATAAAATATGTGCAAAACATACTTATGTATCTCATAAATGATTACTATCAAGAGTACATAATGGACTCCTACCACTTAACAACAAAATCACAAGCAACCCAATTTAAATGTCTAATTTAAAAACAGACATTCAGATCCCCATACCTGCCAGCCACAAGGAAAAAAGAGGTCAAAGGAATTGAATATTCATTTATCCAAGGAAGAAGGGTCAACAATGAATGCATGAAAGGATGCTCAACTCTAGTCATTCAAACAAAGATGGTAGCTTACGTAGTACCTTTGATTTGAATGAAAAGGCTTAGGAAAATGCACCATAAGATACACTTCACATTCCTTAAAGTGGCTGCTACCAAAACAATACAAAAACAAAAAGTGTTAGTAAGAATGTGAGAAATTGCAACTCTTATGTATTGCTAGTGGAAATGTAACATAAGCAGCCACTGTGGAAGACAGTGGCAGTTCCTAAAAAAGTTAAACACAGGATTTCTACATGCTCTACCAGCATCACTCTAGGTATATGCCTCAAAACATGAAAAGCAGAGACTCAGTTATGCACTGGTTTTCATAGCACTGTTGCTCATAATAGCCAAAAGGCATTAGAAACAACCTGAATGACCACCCGAGATGAATGGATAAGCAAAATGTTATATATACATACCCTTAAATATAATTCAGCCCTAAAATCAATAAAATTATGATATATATGAGAACATGGCTAAATCTTGAAAATAAGCTAAGTGAAGTATGCCAGACATAAAAGAGCAAAATATGATTCCCTTTATATGAAGTACCTAGAAGAGACAAATTCATAGAGACAAAAGGTAGAAGAGGGGTCACGAGGGTGTGGGGAGAAGAAGCAACAGGCAGTCATTGTTTAATTGGTGCAGGGTTTCTGTTTGGGTTGTTGAAAATGCCCTGAAACTGAATAGTGGTGATGGTGTCACAACATTGTGAATGTAGTTAGTGCCATAGAATTGTGTGCATAAAAATGGGTAAAACTGTGATTTTGTCATGTGTATTTTATCACAATATAAATACGTATTAGTAAACAGATGTGAGCCTCATGTAGAATCCCTGAATTAAACTAAAAGGCTCAAGGAGAAAGATAAAGTCTGTGGTTGCACAGCCTGGCAGACTTGAGAAAGCTGCATAAGAATGGAGAGAGAGGACCGTGGGGCAAGTGAGTGAGGAAACAGCAGACGACGCCCTTGTGGGAGGTGGAGAGACCCAGGTGACTGTGTATGGACAATGAGTGATGAGCTGAGGGCATATAAGTCACCTTTGGGCCACTGCAGGTGACAAACTATCTGGTCTGATTTCACTGCCTCGGTGACTACTGAGTTTCTGGAGACCTAGAGAAATACAAGAACACCCCTTCTTATATGAAGGGGCCTAATAGGCAGGCATGGGATCTGGTGGCAGGGATAGTCTGGGGAGCAGGCTGTTGAGTAATAATCCGGGGTTCTTTTCTATTTCTCAGCTGCTCCTTCAGGAGAAAATTTGTGGTTCACAAATTTGCTGAGTGTGCACTAGTAAGACCCAAAGTCTTTACACTATTTGTACCTGAACATGCATCCTAGGGATGGTACATCCTATTCCAGAGCAGGTGCTTTGCATACCAAGAACCTCAGATGATTTGGGTTTTTAAGTTTTAAGAAGACTAGGGGACAGGAAGCTGAACTGTTAAGACAGAAGTATGAATGACTCTTGGGGGAGGAAGGAAACAGAGGAAATGGAGGAGGGAAGAGACAGCAGGGGCTAGAGGGTTGAGAGGAGCCAGGCACTGGTGAAACCTCTGCAATCTGTGTATCTAAATTCCCACATTTACATCTCTGGCCCAGTTTTCCCCCGCAAACTCTGGACGTGAATGTCCAAGTGCCCACTTGCATGTTCCTTGGATGAAAAGAAACATCTTTCAGTTAACATGTCAACACTGATCTCCAGTCTTTCTCCACAGCCCTCTACATCTCAGCTGAGGCACTTTTATTCTCCAAATGCTTAGGCCCAAATCCTTGGAGTCTTTGTCTTCTACTCCAAATCCTGTCCATCAGGGATCCTCTTAGCTCCTGTCCAGCTGTGTCCACAGTCTGACCTCCTCCCCATCTCTATTTGCTGCTGTCCTGGAGCAAGCCACCTGTTCCTGTTTGCCTGCACACAGTGACCTCTTAAATGCTCTAGTTTTTCCTATCTATGCCTGATTATTATCCATTCTCAACCAAATGCTAGAATCGTCCTTTAAAACTCCTATCAGATCATGTCACTTCTCTGTTCAAAGCCTTGCAATGGTTCCATTTCGCTCAGAGTAAAAGCCCAAATCCTTGAACACCGTAGGAAGATCTACTCCCAAGGCCTTTGCACATGCTGTTTCCCATCAGGAAGGTTCCTCCCTCAGATAACCACATGGCTCACCCTGCACCTTCCTTTAATCTCTCCATTTCGCTCAGAGTAAAAGCCCAAATCCTTGAACACCGTAGGAAGATCTACTCCCAAGGCCTTTGCACATGCTGTTCCCCATCAGGAAGGTTCCTCCCTCAGATAACCACATGGCTCACCCTGCACCTTCCTTTAATCTTGTTCAAATGTCCTCTTCTCAGTAATACCCACTGGGACCACCCTGTTTTCAATACATCTCACCCACAGGTTCTCCAGATTGCCTTATCCAGCTATACATTAATATATCCTCAGCACTTATCACTTTTTAATATACTACATTACTTCTCTATTTATTATGTGTGTCAATCACTGTCATTTCCCCCAATAGGATATGTGCTGCATAAGGGCAGCTACCTTTTCTCTTACTCACCAATGCACCCCAAGTTCCAATAAGTTGTTGATACACAGTAGGTGTCCAATACATTTTTGTATAATGCATGAATTGCTCAGTATAACACCTCCCTACCTAGGACACTGAATTCTATTTTAAGTGGATAATTTCTATGGAAATTGTCAGAAACTGAGTTTCCCACATACATGACTTGGTAAACAAGAAACACAACTTGCATATTCACAAGAAGAAGCAGAAGAGCCCAGGAGAAAGAAACCACAAGCCCTCTTCCCCATATCCCACCCTCCCCCACACCCATTGGCAGAAGCTTCAGAAATCTTGTGGGATAGCATTGGAGCCCCAGTATTTGAGAAGAGTAATGGTAAACCCGTGTGCTCAAAATCAGACTGAGTTCAAATCATACCTCTGTCAGTTGTCTTTGAGTGACCTTGGAGCGACTTGTGCACCTGTTTCCTTCTCTGTAAGGTCAGGGTAACAAGAGTGTTTACCTTGGATATAAGGATCACATGAGGTAAGAGCTGTCATTCCTGATAGTGTCTGGCACTTGGTAAATGTTCAAGAAATTGAAAAGTTATAACTCGGTAGATTTCCTGAGGCATGGAGGCTTCAACTGATATTTTTTTTTTTTTTGTCTTTTGTCTTTTTTCCGTGTCCGGCAGCGGATTGCAACCCTCAGTGTTGC
>NW_007730639.1:109345-109906 GCF_000696425.1 Galeopterus variegatus
AAAAAAAAAGGAGGGAGGCTGGGAGACAGGGATATCTAAACACCTGTTCGATGCGCACTTCATGTAGCCTGAAAGATGATTTAAAGGCAATATCGAGGAAACCCTTGCTAAAAGACCCGTGTGTGTACATGTGTAACCATACATACACACACATATATACATACATTTATAAATATATATAAAAGTGTGCTCTATCTTGTTGTTATAGAAGGTTATTTAGAGGATTTAATAAAAGTATAATACATGTTGACACAATAAAAAAAATCAGCCTGTAAAAAACATTCAACCCATCATTCATAAAAGTTTTTGAGCACACACCAGAGTTTTAACTCTGGTTATCTGGTTAAATGATGTGGTGGGTAATGGTTATTCTTTTTCTTCACTAAATTTTCTAATTTTTCTGCGATTAGCCTCCACCGAGAAACCGAGTAGCATAATATGGTTAAAAGAATGAACTCTGGAGCGAGTCAGTCTGGATTTGAATCCAGCCTGCTCCACAGCCTCAGTTTCTCCATGTGCAAGTAGAGGATAATAGGAGTAGCCATCACACAGGGATGAGGT
>NW_007730639.1:110556-115630 GCF_000696425.1 Galeopterus variegatus
CCTCAGTTTCTCCATGTGCAAGTAGAGGATAATAGGAGTAGCCATCACACAGGGATGAGGTAAAGATTAGAAAAGTTAACACCCGGGAAGTGTGTTAAGAACTGCGCCTCCATTACTGGAAGGGTTACATCAGTGAACTGTTACTGCTGTATGTGAAATAGGAATAATTTTACAATATAGACCTCTGGCCTCAATACAGACCTATGAGACAGCCTCACAGCAGGACCAGTGGGGAACTTGGAGGGCTGCTGTGTCCTCTGACCAAGGGGTTGTTTCCATGGCTGGAGAAAGGTGAAGACGGGCAGCCTGTGTGGGAGCTGTGAGCAGGGGTTTCCAAGGCTGCACCAAGAAAGGTCCTCCAGTCCTGCCTGTCCTGGGGAGAAGGGAAAATAAAATCTCCAAGACAAAGTGCAGAGAGTGAGGGGAGGTATGGAGACTAGTAATGGGCTGAATTGTATCCCCCAAAATTCATATGTTGAAGCCCTAAACCAATGTGACTATATTTGGAGATAGGATCTTTAAAAGAGGGAATTAAGGCTAAATGAGGTCATTGGGGTAGGCCCTAAACCAATATGAGTGGTGTCAATATAAAAAGAGGAGATTAGGACATAGATGCATACAGACAAAAGACCATGTGAAGACACAGAAAGGAGACAACCATCTGCAAGCCAGGGAGAGAGGCCAAGAAGACACTAACCCTGCTGACACCTTGATCTTGGGCTTCCAGCCTCCAATGCGTGAGGATATAAATGTCTGTTGTTTGAGCCACCCAGTCTGTGGTACTTTGCCTGGCAGCCCTAGCAAACAAATACAGAACCTAGCAAACAAATAAAGCAGAAAATGTGGAACCTGTTGAAGAGGAAGAGGCCTTGGAGGAACAGGTGGTGAGACTCAGATCATGGAAGAGGGAGAAGAGGGGACAGGGGCCCAGTCCGGAGCCACACACAGGACAGAGGGTGGCTGAACATCCCAAGGCAGCCCTGCACCCTGCCCACCTCATGTTAGCACCATTCAGACCTCACCTCCTCAGGGTGATGAGGAGAGAGAGCTGGGCTTGACACAGGGCAGACCAGTCAGGCTGTGTCTGAGCTCACTGTGTGGCCCTGGACAGGTGGCCTCGCCTCCTGGAGCCTCAGGAGTTGCAAGTATTTAAATAATAATCTTTCAGAAAAAGTGTTTTCACCTGAAACATTATAAAAATGTAAGTAATTGGGCCAGCCCGTGGCTCACTTGGGAGAGTGTGGTGCTGACAACACCAAGGCCATGGGTTTGGATCCCTATATAGGGATGGCTGGTTAGCTCACTTGGGAGAGCATGGTGCTGACAACACCAAGTCAAGGGTTAAGATCCCCTTACCAGTCATCTTAAAAAAAAATGTAAGTAATTGTCTTTGTGTTGGAAGCATCATCTGACTGATGTCTCTGGTAGCCAGCTGCAGTGATGATCCACAGAGAAAATTCTCAGGTCCCTAATCTCATGCTCTTAGAACACACCCTGTCCTTGGCCTTCAATGGCAGCCCTGGCTGATGTGTCTGGAGGTCCAGGGCAGGGGGAGGCTCAGGGACAGGCAAAGGGGATACTACCCCCAGGGCAGTGCTCACCTGTGAGTCCTAGCAGCAGAGTCAGCAGCAGCAAAGGACAAGGACGGAGAGGCTGGGAAGCGGGGACAGGCATCACTGACAGTGTGTGTGCTGGGCAGATCCAAGCTCTACTCTGTGGAGGAGGAGAAGCTCTGCCTCCCTTCACACAGAGGAAGTGGCTGTGCTGGTGTGAGATGGTACTCTATTTCTGCATTGTGAAAAAGAAACCAGGCAGAGAGGCTACAAGGGAGGAGGTGCTCATTACATTTTCAGGGAGAATTGGAAAGTCCCAGCAGAAATAATGCCTCCTTCACTGGGGCATGGGCTGGCTCCACTTAGCCCCTCATCCCATCTTGAGGTCTTCTTGGTGATTCTCCATTTGGGATCCCAGGCCAGGATGGATCTGTGGTTGGAGGCTGTGCCCCAAACTCCCAAGCCCACAACCCTAGGATGGGGCTGGCTCATGGCCTTGTTCTGCACCAGCCTCAACCAGGAGCTACTCAGCTGAAGGCAGGATGAGGGGTTCACAGGACCAGCTCAGCGGTGGAGAGGAGCCAGGTCTTCTCCTGAAATGACTCCCTACTCCACCCCTTTGTTGATATTATTGGCCAGATTTAGCCTCAGCACCATCTAACATGGACCTCAGAACATGCATGCACCTGCACCCAGTGAAAGAAATGGTTTCCTGACTTCCTCCAGGAGAGGAAGTGGGTTTAGGATAAAAAGTACTTGCTTTGTGGGGTGAGGTGGGAATTATGGGTTATGCAGAGTGGATACGGTTATAGTGATGGGCAGGTTTCTAGGGAGGTCACATCAATTTCAATCCTCTATTCTGCATGGAGAGCACCTGTTCCATTCTCCATTGTATACATATGGGAACTGTGGAGAGAGGAAGGATAAATGCCCCAA
The DNA here is from genome assembly GCF_000696425.1 of Galeopterus variegatus. Taxonomy (NCBI): domain Eukaryota; kingdom Metazoa; phylum Chordata; class Mammalia; order Dermoptera; family Cynocephalidae; genus Galeopterus; species Galeopterus variegatus. The sequence goes on from NW_007730639.1 coordinate 113,046, forward strand.
CCACGAGGGGTGTTTAGGAGTTGGGATAGTCCCTGGGCCCTCCTAGACTCAGTTTTGTTATCTCTAAACAGGAAATGATGTGTTTCCCTGCAGTGATTTAGTAGAGATTAGAGCACTTAATGACTGTAACATGCCTGAAGCCCAGTAGGTCATTATTGATACTCCTGGTGCCAGGTGAAGAGACGGAACTCAAATATTGCTTTTGAGTGCACCCCTACTTCATGGTGCCAGTTGCTCACTGCTGGCTTTCTCACAGATCCCTGGACCTCCTTGGACCCAGCTTATGTGGTATTCCTGGACTACTTCTGCCACTCTGAGATCAATCACTCCTTCTGGGGTTCCCTACATCCTGCTTGCTGATAATCCACAGATTATCTCTTCTTACAAATTCCAGCTGACTATCTGACTTTCATCAAAATTTGATTTCTCTGAGTCTCAGTTTAATTATATGTAAATAGAGATTATAACATGCACCTTGTAGAGATATAGGAGGAATAACAAAATACTCTATGCAAAATACTTGACCCATAATTAATTCTAATCAACACATTGTGCTTACAATTATTCTTTGTGTACAAGAGGTGATCCACTGCTGTGTCCCTATCACAATTGTACCTTAGAAATACCACCATGTCAGGTGAAATGGTTTCTCCTCCAGGGTCTATGACTAACAAAGGAATGACTGAAAAACTCTCTGGCACATGCTGAGTTTTAGGTCCCTCATCTGTCATGAGTAATTTCCAAATGAAATTATGAAAGTTACCATCTTTCCACCCAACTTCCTGTTTCAATGCAGCAGAGGAGCGCATGGTGAAATCCTCTCTTACTAAACCAGATCCACAAAAATGAAAATGAGAAATGAGAAAATTGTATTAATAAATATCTAATAATACTTAAAAACAAGAAACGAGTCTCTACATGACATGAAACAATAGTAGCAGCTAACATTTATTGAAGATGTGCTATGCCCCAGTTACCATTTCAAGCAGTGATTGTGGGTTACCCCATTAAATCATCACCCCTACCCTATGAAGTAAGCTCTAAAATTAACTTCATTTTACAGGTGAGGAAACGTGGAGCACAAAAAGACTAATGAATTTGCTCAAGGTCACACAGCTTTTAAAATTAAAACACAGGCTGACACACTCCGAAGCCTTCACTTTTAACTCACACTATGACACCTCAAATAGGAAGGGAGAAACATCCCTTAAGAAAAAATAAAGGAAAGAAACCATGGTCTCAACTAGGAGAAACCACCACAGCAAGGTTGTGGCAGGTGCTGTGTTCCAAAAGGCCCTGGAAACCCAGAATTGCTGGGTTGCATTATTAATGAAAAGATGGCAATTCAAGAACAACAATAGCTAAGCAAAAACAATAAAAAGAACTTTATACCTGAGGAATAATGAAAATAGTACAATATGAACACAGGTCTTTAACATAAGTACATTTGGGCACCAGCATGACCCACCACCTCACTGGCCCCCCAGCAAGCGACCCTACCCTGACAGCCAGTGACCATGACTGGCAGTACCAGTGCAACCCTAAGCCTTGACAGCAGCAGTACTCCCTACCACTGCTGCAGACACCAGTTCTGAATGAGTCATCTGTGACAACCACCTCCACAGCAACTGCTGCCTCTGGGTGGCTTGCTGCCACACCAGCAGCCACCACAGCCTCATAAGTGTCCCTTTGACCATTCATTGGCATAGACAGAGTCACCAGTGGAGCACAGAGAAACAAGTGAGTGAGCGCAGACCCATGACCCACTGGTCCAACCCATAGGGAGAATTACTCTGCCTTACACAGTAGCACAACTGGGGGTGGGAGGTATGGGCACAGCCCACAGGATTGCCTTCATCTGGGGAGAGGCACATGTGGAACCCCCAAGAGTATGGAAACCCAGGACATTCAAATGTAGCAAGGAAGAAAATTAACTATCACCACCAAACCACCCCCAACAGAAGGAAGCAAAGTACTAGGAAGAACCTCTGCCCGTAGGAAAGAAGAGAGAGAAAACCCACCCAGGGTCACCCATTTAAATCAATGAGCATGAGTATATCCTAGTGCACTTGTCAGGGTCTGGGGAGCTAGCCAGGGTGCCAACAGACCTGCACAAGGTCACCCACCATAGCCAAAGAGTGACAGGGCTCTGAGACACTTACCCAAAGAATTCAAGAACTTGCCCACATCCTGGTGAACCAATATAGTGTCACCAAACTCAGTAAGGGATTACTAAGTGCCCTAGGAACTAGGCCATGGAGGCACTGCACATAATTCCAACACTGAATTCAGCCAAAGTACCTACATGGAAACTACACTACTGCATCCACCTGGAACCAATATAAAACACCCCATTCAACAGTCAATATAGAACACATCTACAAGAAGGATTCTGTCTCCTCAAAGCCCACTTCACAGTACTAGAATAAGCAACTGCTGTACCAGATGACTAGACACCAATGTAGAGATATTAGAAATATGAGAAAAACAGAATATATGACACCACCAAAAGGATGTAATTCTCAAGTAGAAGACCCTACAGAGGAGAAAGTCCTTGAAATGACTGAAAAGGAATTTTGAGCAAC
>NW_007730639.1:115788-116795 GCF_000696425.1 Galeopterus variegatus
CTGAAGGAGGAAGTGTACAAAGAGATTAATGCCCTAAAAAAGAATATAGTAGAGCTTATGGAGCTGAAGGATTCACTCAAAGAAATAAAAAACACAACCAAGAGATTAAACAGCAGGCTAGAACAAGCAGAAGAAAGAATTTCTGATCTTGAAGATGGCCTTTTTGAAATAATCTGGGTGGGCCATTAAAGAAGAAAAAAATTTTTTTAAATGAAGAAAATCTAAGAGAGGTAGCAGATAACCTGAAGTGCACACACATCTGAATCATAGGTGATCCAGAAAGGGAGGAAAAAGGAAAAGGCAGTGAAAACATATACAGAGAAATAATAGTGACAAACTTCCCAGGTATAGGAAGAGACACGGACCTTCAGATCCAAGAGGCTCAAAGATCCCCAAACAGATTCAATACAAAAAGTTCCTCTCTGAGACACATTATAGTCAAAGTGGCAGAGCTCAAAGATAAAGACAGAACTCTAAAGGCAGCAAGAGAAAAGTGTCAAGTCACCTATAAGGGAATCACCATCAGACTAACAGCATACTTCTCAACTCAAACTCTACGGGCCAGAAGAAAATGGGATGACATATACAAAATACCAAAAGAAAAAAATAATTATTAGCCAAGAATTCTATACCCATCAAGGCTATTCTTCAGAAATGAGGGAGAAATGGTGTATTTCTGAGACAAACAAAATCTCTAAGAGTTCATCACCACATGACCAGGCCTGCAAGAATTTCTCAAGAGAGTCCTATATCTGGAATGTGAAAAACTATAATCACTATCACAAATACACAAGAAAGAACAAAACCCACTGTTAAAATAAAAATGCAAATGAGAAAGAAAAAGAAACTAAATCATACCACCTCAAAAAACCAAGAAACATTGTAGACAAATAAAAAAAGGAACAAAAGATATTTAAAACATCTAATAAAAAAGCAATAAAATGCCAGAAGTAAAACAATACCTGACAATAACTACCCTAAATATAAATGGATTAAAATCCCCACTC
>NW_007730639.1:116986-119962 GCF_000696425.1 Galeopterus variegatus
AGAAGTAAAACAATACCTGACAATAACTACCCTAAATATAAATGGATTAAAATCCCCACTCGAAAGACACAGACTGGCTGACTGGATTAAAAAACTAGACCCAACTATATGTTGTTTTCAAGAGACTCTCTTCACCTATAAAGACACACACAGATTAAGAAATGAAAGGATGGAAAAAGGTATACCATGCAAATGGAAACCAAAAAAGAGCAGGAGTTGCTATTCTTACATCAGATAAAATAAACTTTAATCCAAAAACCACAAAAAGAGAGAAACAAGGCCACTACATAATGATAAAGTGGTCTATCCAGAAAGAAAACAAAACAATGATAAATATGTATGCACCGAACACTGCAGAACACAAATATATGAAGCAAACACTATTAGACCTAAAGAATGAGCTAGACCCCAATATGATAATAGTGGGGACCTGAACACCCCTCTCAGCATTGGACAGATCATCTAGGCAACAAATCAACTGAGAAACACAGAATTTAAACTATACCTTAGACCAACTGGATCTGGCAGATATCTATAGAACATTTCATCTAACACTACAGAATATACATTCTTTTCATAAGCACATGGAACATTCTCCAGGATAGAGCACATATTAGGTCACTAATTAAGTCCCAGCAAATTTCAAAAATCTAAATCATTTCAAGTATCTTTTCGGACCAGAACAGATTAAAACTAGAAATCTGTAACAAGCAAAAATCTGGAAACTATATAAATACATGGAAACTAAACAACAGGCTCCTGAATGACATATGGGTCCAAGAAGAAATTAAACAGGAAATCAAAAAATTCCTTGAAACTATTGAAAATATGGACACATCATATCAAAAAGCTATGGGATATTGTAAAAGCAGTACTAAGAGGGAAGTTAATTGCAATAAATGCTTTCTTTGGAAGAACAGAAAGACCTAATGCTACAGCTGAAAGAACTAGAAAAACAAGAACAATCTAATCCTGAAAGTAGTAGATGGAAAGAAATAATTAAGATCAGAGCAGGACTAAATGAAATAGAGACCTAAAAAATGATACAAAAGGTCAGTGAAACAAAAAGTTGGTTTTTTGAGAAGAAAAATAAAAGACAAACCATTAGCTAGGTTAACAAAAAATAGAAGAGGTAGGACCCAAATAATGAAAATCAGAAATGAAAAAGGAGACATCGCAACCAATACCATGGAGATACAAAGAATCATTAGAGACTATTATGAACAACTATATACCAACAAATATGAAAATCTGGAGGAAATGGATAAATTTCTGGACACATACAAACTACCAACACTAAACCAAGGACACATGGAAAACCTGAACAGACCAGTTACAAGCAATGACAGTGAAGCAGTAATCAGCAGTCTCCCAAGAAAGAAAAGAGCCAGGACTAGATGGCTTTAATGCTGAATTCTACCAAACCTTTAAAGAGGAATTAACACCAATTCTCTTCAAGTTAATTTCTCTTCTAAAAAATTAAAACAGAGGCCACTATCTCAAATTCGTTCTATGAGGCCAGCATCACCCTGATATCAAAACCAGACAAAATACAACAAAAAAGAAAAATACAGGCCAATATCTCTGATGAACATAGATGCAAAAATCCTCAACAGAATATTTGCAATCAAAATATAGCAGCACATCAAAAAAATTATACACCTGGATCAAGTGAGAGTCATCCCAAGAATGCAAGGTTGGTTTGACATATGCAAATCAATAAATGTGATATACCACATCAACAAAATCAAGGACAAAAATCAAATGATTATCTCAGTAGACACCAGAAAAGCATTTGAAAAAATTCAATATCTCTTCATGATAAAGACCCTCCACATATTAGGTATAGAAGGAATATACCTCAACACAATAAAAGCCATATATGACAAACCCACTGTCAATATGAATGAACAGGGACAAGACAAGGATGCTCACTCTCACCTCTCCTATTTAACATAGTACTGGAAGTACTAGCCAGAGCAATCAGGCAAGAGAAAAATACCTCAACACAATAAAAGCCATATATGACAAACCCACTGTCAATATGAATGAACAGGGACAAGACAAGGATGCTCACTCTCACTGCCGGGGACCAGCCCCAGCACAGAGATTGTGAAGGTCCCCACTGGTAAGGGATCCCCCATGAAGTCAAACAGTCATTGTTTGCAGATGACATGATCCTATATACAGAAAAACCTAAAGACTACCAAAACACTCTTAGAGTTGATTAATAATTTTAGTAATGTTGCAGGATACAAAATCAACACCCAAAGGTCAGTAGCATTTTTACTCTCCAATAATGAAGTAACAGAAAAAGAAATCAAGAAAGCAAGCCCATTTACAATAGTCACCAAAAAAATAAAATAGCTAGAAATCAATTAAACCAAAGAGGTGAAAGATCTCTACAATGAGACCTACAAAACACTACTGAAAGAAGTTAAAGAGGACATAAAAAGGTGGAAAAACACTACATGCTCTTGGATTTGAAGAATTAACATTGTGAAAATGTCCATACTATCCAAAGCAATCTACAGATTCAATGTAATTCCAACCAAAATACCAATGACAATCTTCACAGAAATTGAAGAAAACAATCCTAACATTCATATGGAACAACAGAAGACCATGAATACCCCAAGTAATGCTGAGCAAAAAAATAAAGCCAGAGGCATAACACTACCCAACTTCAAATTATACTACAAAGCTATTGTAAAGAAAACAGCATAATACAGGCATAAAAACAGACACTTGGACCAATGGAACAGATTAGAAAACCCAGAAATAAATCCACATACTGACAGTCAACTGATCTTTGACAAAGTCAACAAGAACATACACTGGGGAAAAGACTGCCTGCCTCTTCAATAAATGGTGTTGGGAATACTGAATCTCTATATGCAGAATGAAACTAGACTTGTACCTCTTACCATAAACCAAAGTAAACTCAGAATGGATCCAAGACTTAAGTATATGACT
>NW_007730639.1:120055-121761 GCF_000696425.1 Galeopterus variegatus
CCCAGAAATAAATCCACATACTGACAGTCAACTGATCTTTGACAAAGTCAACAAGAACATACACTGGGGAAAAGACTGCCTGCCTCTTCAATAAATGGTGTTGGGAATACTGAATCTCTATATGCAGAATGAAACTAGACTTGTACCTCTTACCATAAACCAAAGTAAACTCAGAATGGATCCAAGACTTAAGTATATGACTGGAAACCATAAAGTTACTAAAAGAAAACATAGGGGAAACACTTCAGAAAGTAGGACTGGGCAAAAATCCTATGAATAAGACCCCAAAAGTACAAGAAACAAAAGAAAAAAATAAACAAATGAGATTATATCAAACTAAAAACCTTCTGCACAACAAAGGAAACAATCAACAGAGCTAAAAGACAACCTACAGAATGGGAGAACATATTCACAAACTATACATCTGACAAGAGATTAATACCCATAATATATAAGGAACTCAAACAACTTCACAGTACAAAATCAAATAATCCAATTAAAAAATGAGGGAAAGGAGCTGAATAGACATTTTTCAAAGGAAGACATACAAATGGCCAACAGGTACATGAAAAAATGCTCAGCATCACTAATCATCAGGGAAATGCAAATCAAAACAACATTAAGATATCATCTCACCCTAATTAGACTGGTCAGTATTAAAAAGACCAAGAATAACAAATGCTGGCAAGGATGTGGACAAAAGAGAACCTTCCTACACTGTTCATAGCACTGCAAAATAGTACAGCCATTATGGAAAACAGTATGAAAGTTTTGGAAACAACTACAGACAGAACTACTACATGATCAAGCAATCCCACTTCCAGGTATATATCCAAAGGAATGGAAATTATCATTTTGAAATGACACCTGAACTCCCATGTTCACTGCAGCTCTATTTACAATAGCCAAAATATGGAAACAGCTTAAATGTCCATCAACGGATGACTGGATAAGGAAAATGCTACTTAAAAGGATAAAAAAAAAACTAAAAAGCACTAGTGAAGTTCGCAGTCCAGGTGCACAGACTCACCCAAAGACTTCAACCTAATCATAGGACTGTAGAACGCTTCCCCTCCCCCCACACCTTACAACCACAACACTAAAGCCCATTTATCACAGTTCCTTTTACCCAGTGCATTATGTCTGGCTATGAAGGATAGATTACAAGGCATACTAAAAGGCAAAAAAACATAGTTTAAAGAGACAGAACAAGCTCAGAACCAAAGTCAAATATGGAAGGAATGTTGGCATTATCAGACCGGGAATTTTAAAAACTATTATTCAAGTACTAAACACTTTAATGAAAAAGTAGACAACATGCAAGAACAGAGGGAAAATGTAAGCAAAGAGACTGAAATTCTTAGGAAGAGTTAAAAAAAAATGCTAGAGATTAAAACCCTGTAACAAATGAAGAGGGAAAAGAGTCTCTGAGCTTGATGCTGTAACAGTAGAAACCTCCAAAACTTAAAAGCAAAGACAAAAAAAAGACCAAAAAGCCAGAACAGATATCCAGGACCTGTTGGACAACTACAAAACATGTAACTTACCTGTAATGCGAATGCCAGAAAGAGAAGGAAAAAAAATAAATAAAGAAACGAAAGAAATATTTAAAACAATAATGACCGAGAATGTCTCCAAAATTAACGTTAAGACACAAAATCACAGATCCAGGAAGCTCAGAGGACACCAAACAGGCTCAAGGCCAA
>NW_007730639.1:122576-123784 GCF_000696425.1 Galeopterus variegatus
GTTAAGACACAAAATCACAGATCCAGGAAGCTCAGAGGACACCAAACAGGCTCAAGGCCAAAAACACCACACCTAGGCATATCATATTCAAAGTTCGGAAAATTAAAGGTGAAGAAAAAACCTTGAAAGGAACCAGAGGGGGGTGGGGGAAAACACCTTATTACCTAAAAGGGAATAAAGATAAAAATGGCATCTGGCTTCTCCTCAGAAACCATACAGACAAAAAGAGAGTACAGTAAACTATTTAAAGAGAAAATAGCGCGGCGAAGATGGCGGCCTCCAGCTGGGTGCGCAGGGCTGTAGTCCTGCTTTTTGCCTCTGACCTCCTGCTGCTGGTTCTGCTGCCACCGCCTGGGGACTGCGCGACCGACGTCCCGGCCGGAAGGCCCGGAGAGGCTACCCCACCTCCCCAGAAGAAGAAGAAGGATATTCGCGACTACAATGATGCGGACATGGCGCGTCTTCTGGAACAGTGGGAGAAAGATGATGACATAGAAGAAGGAGATCTGCCAGAGCACAAGAGACCCCCAGCACCTGTCGACTTCTCACAGATAGACCCGGGCAAGCCTGAAAGCATATGGAAAATGACGAAAAAAGGGAAGACTCTCATGATGTTTGTCACTGTATCAGGAAACCCCACTGAGAAAGAGACAGAGGAAATCACCAGCCTGTGGCAGGGCAGTCTTTTCAATGCCAACTATGACGTCCAGAGGTTCATTGTGGGATCCGACCATGCTATCTTCATGCTTCGTGATGGGAGCTACGCCTGGGAGATTAAGGACTTCTTGGTCAGTCAGGACAGGTGTGCTGACGTAACTCTGGAAGGACAGGTGTACCCTGGCAAAGGAGGAGGAAGCCAAGAGAAGAATAAAACAAAGCAAGAGAAGGGTAAAAAGAAGAAGGAAGGAGATCCGAAATCTCGGGCTTCTAAGGAGGACAATCGAGCTAGGAATAAAAGAGAAGACCTGTAAAGGGGCAGCTGAGACTCTCTGTGGAGGAGCAGATAGGACATGGGGAGCTCCTTCGTGGAGGAGGGGCAGGCACAGAAAACTGCACACTGGATGACATTCTAGTTTCTTCTAGAAAGGGTCTGCCACATGACCAGTTCATGGTCAGTATAAGATCTGGTCATTATAAGAATTACTGTTTAAAAGTCTTCAAGTAAGAAGACAGAGGTTTTCTAGTTAATTATTGGACACTGACAAATT
>NW_007730639.1:124188-127287 GCF_000696425.1 Galeopterus variegatus
GCTGTGTCCGTGCTTGTCATTTTCTGTTAACTAAAAGGATAGCAGGTTCTAATCAGACAAGTTTTTAAAACTCTTGACTTAACAGAAACATAGCCTTCATGCTGCATACATTTTCATTGCTGTGAAGGTAAAACATGCTATGGGAGCCCTAAAGCAAGCTCTGAGATCTAAATATATAACAGGAAGCCAGGATGTGGAAATCCAAAATCTGTGCAGGAAATGCAGAAAACAGAAAATAACGTTATTTGGAAATCCTGAGTATTTACTATTCTGAATTTCTTTGACTTGAATCCCACTCAGTTAAAAAGAACTCTCAATATCAGGTTTTATGTGATCTGTAAAGGTGTGTAAGTAGGGAATCAGCAGAATTCATTGCAGGGTGTGGCAGAAGACTCAATAACCTCATTTACTTCTAAACATTTTCCTTTGATAAAGTGCCTAAATTTGTGGTGTTTTCGTATGGTACTAACATGAAGCGCTACTGTTAATGTCTGGTTTTCATATTCATATGTTGGAGGCTACTCTGAATAAGAGTTACATTTGTATACAAGCGTCATTTTTTAAGAACTGAAATTCTTAAATTGAAAGAACCTCAATTGTGATTTTAAGAAATTAAAAATAGCACATGTACATGGTAGAAAATGTCAATGTTAAAGAATGATACAAAGTGAAAAAAGTATATATATTCCTACCCAGCTGCCAGTACCTTGTCCCAGTGGAAGTAACTGTTAACAATTTGCTTTAAAAAAAAAAAAAAAAAGTACATGTACCAAAAATAAATAAATAAATAAATAAAAATAAAGAGAAAATAACCCACCAACCTAGATTCTACACTCTGAGAAATTATCCTTCAAAAGTGAAAGAGAAATAAAGCAGGTCTCAGAAAATTGGGGGAATTTGCTGCTAGTAAACTGCTTTGCAAGAATTTCTTGTTAAAGAAAGTTCTTCAGAGACAAGAAAAATGATGTAGGTCAGAAACTCAGATCTCCATAAAGAAAGGAAGAGGTATTAAAAACTCATCTAAAACTTGATATGTTCAAAAATAAACTCTTGATCTCCCATCTAAAGGTTCTCCATGTGCAGCTTTTTCTAACTCACTAGATGGCAATTTATTGTTCCAATCACAAAGGCTGAAAGTCTTGGGGACATTCATGACTTCTCTCTCTCTTACCCTACACACCAACAGATCCTATGGACTCTGTATTCAAAATGTATCTGGGGAAATACAGCTTCTAATTAGGATGAAGAAAGCCAAAAGCAGTGTCACCTCCATCCTTTCAACAGCAAACAAATAAAAGTTTTGTAATCTACAAAGAGAAATCTTTTCTTGAACCCATCGGAGAACTGACATGGCAGGACAACCAACTAACTTGAAATCAAAGGAAGAACAGGTACCTCCAAGAAGAGATGAGCCATGAGAATGTGCCTCCCGCCAGCAGATGCTGGATACCATATAAACTGGTAAGAGGAATTCAGAAAAGATTTTTATGAAATGACTAAAGTGTAAGTGTGGGCCAACATAAGAATATAGATCCCCTGAGAGCCACAGACACAAGAGGAATTCACATTCACTTGCTGGTTCTTCTCCACAGACCTTACTGGTGCTTGGAAAGACTGGGTAAGGATGAGACTCCAGAGAAAGCTTCCATCATGGTGCATGGGAGCAACAGCCACCATAAGGAAATACCTAAAGCCCCACCAAGACCCTTCCCACCTATCTCCCACATGGAACAAAACCTTAAGCAATTCAAAAGGGCTTTAACTCTAGGACCCTGGGTTAGAGTGCCTGCCCAATATTGAGACTGAACCACCACAACAGAGAACAACTTCCTGTCCCTCACCTCCAGGTTAACCAAGTATTGAGTATTGATGTTAAATAATAACATCAGTCTACTACTGGGGGAGGGGAAAGAGCACAGACAGAGACCCACTCTGAGGAACAGGTGTAAAGGAAAGATGAAAAGCATAAGAAAAAGCAGCCATTGAGAAAAAACCCTGCAAAATAGCCCATACTAAGCACAACATAATATTAAAGGAATTAGAAGCCTAGGTGCATTGAAAGTAAACATAGCATCAATAATACCTAAACTTAGTTCATCTAGTGACTAGATTGACTCAACCTCACACAAAACAGCCTAGTAAAAGAAAATATGTGCCCATCTCCAGGTTTAAATATGATTTAAACCAGTCTTTACTGTCCTATACAGATTTTTAGATTTTTGCCAAAATGACAAGACAAAAAAGCACATCGTGGTGGGGTTAGGAGAATAGATTTTGCTAAAACAATCCAACCAGTCACTAAATTAATAAACAAGCAAATAACAATAACAATCCTCAAAGGCAAGAGACACCAGTACCCACAGCTTCTATAATACATTATCTAAAATGTCTGATTTCCAACAAAAAATTACAAGACATGCAAAGAAATGGGAACGTATAATCCATACACTCGGAAAAAGGCAAGCAACTGAAACTGCCTGTGAGAGCAACAAGATGTCAGATTTAACAGACAAAGACTTCAAAGTAGACATTATAAATATGTTCAAAGAACTAAAGAAAATCATGATTAAAGAAGTAAAGGAAAGCCTGATGACAATGTTACAACAAAAAGAGAATTATCAATAAAGAGACAGAAATTACCTTTCTAGTAATTACAACCAAGTGGAAATTCTGTACTTGAAAAGTACAATAACTTGAAATGAAAGAGGCTCAACAGTAGATGTCAACTGGGAGAAGAAAGCTCTTAGAAAACTTGAAGATAGACCAATAGAGATTATGCAATATGAAGAAAAGAGATAAAAAGGAATGAAGAAAAATGAATAGAGCCTCAGAGAAATGCGGGCCATCATTAAGCACACAAGCACATGTGTAATGGGAGTACCAGAAGTACAGGAGATAGAGAAAGGAGAGAAAAAAATATTGAAGAAAATAATGGTGGAAAACTTCCCAGGTTTATTGAAAGACATTATCTACACATCCAGGAAGCTCAAAGAACTCCAAGTAGGATAAGCCCGAAGAGATCCAGACATGTGGTGGTGTACATGATGAAAGACAAAGACAAAGAAAAAAATCTTGAAAGCAGCAGGACACAAATGACTT
>NW_007730639.1:128280-131025 GCF_000696425.1 Galeopterus variegatus
AAATACTATATCCAGCAAAGCTATCTTTCAAAAATAAAGGTGAAATAAAGACATTTCTAGACATACAAAAACAGAGAGAATTAATTACCAGTAAACCCATTTTTCAAGAAATACTAATGTAAATTCTTCAGGATAAAAGAAAAGGACTTAACAGTGATTTCAACCCACGTTTAAAAAAAAACAAAGAGAACATGTAAAGGTAACTATGTAATTATAAAAAACAACATAAATACATTTTTTTCTCTCTTACCTGATTTTAAAAGCAATTGTATAAAATAATACGTATATAATATATTGTTGGGCCTATAACATATAGAAATGTAATATTCTATATTAATATATTGCCTTAATATATTGCCTATAAGGGCCCAAAAAAGATGGGTAGGAGCAATGCTGTACTGGGCAAAGGAAATGACTCCAAATGAATCCAGGAATAAATGAAAAGATCCAGAAATAATAAACAAAAAAGTTAATAAAACAAAAGCTGTAAATACATATATTTGCTCTTCTTTCTTCTCAGTTTCTTTAAAAGACATAAAACTATACAAAATAATAGCTATAACAATGTAAGGTTGGGTTTGTAACATTTAAGACAAAATATGCATGGATATATAGGAGCCCACCACCGCAAGCAGTCATAGATAATTGGCCCTAGAAGAGCCATTTTGTAGATTACAGCTTTAAGCAGAATGCTAGCCATACAGAAGTCCTTATGTAACTTTCACTCACAGCATAGCTCATGGGAAAATGCTGCAGAACTAACCATTCTTCCTCTGAAGTCACAGCTGTCCAGTAACAAGATGACATCTATCTTGTGGGAACCAGATAACACCTGTGTTCCAAGGAGAAGCTGAAGAGTTACAGGACTGACCATAAGATAATGAACAGCCCCGAGTCTACAAGACTGCACATAGCAGCACCCTGATGGGAATAAACTCCCCCTTTGTTTCCCACACTTTTCCCATTAAAAACCTTGCTGAGACTCCTAAGACTTTGAGATAGTTTTAGTCCATTTCACAGGCCTGAAAATAAAGCTCCCAATCCTTGAATCAACATTTGACTTTCAAGTCTTTGGTTTTTGGCAAAAGGGCAGCCAAACATGGTGCTTGTAACAATAATTACAAACAAACAAACAAATGAAAAAAGGGAATAGAATTATATAGGAGTAACATTTCTATATCACGCTGGAATTAAGTTAGTGTAAATCTGAAAGTAATTCTGATGAGATGTATATGGTAAACCTTAAAGCAATCAACAAGGAGATAGCTAAAAAAAGTAGTAAAAAAATTAAAGAAGTTACACTTAGCACAAAAGAAAGCAGTAAAGTAGAAATACAGAAACAAAAAATACTTGAGACATATAGAAAACAAAAAGATATAAAAAAAGACAAAAGAAAAAAGAAAACAAAAACAAAAATAAAATAAAATGGCAGCTGTACATCTGACACTCAATAACATTAAATGTGAATGGCTTAAACAATTCAGTCACAAGGCAGTTGATTTTTTAAAAAATAAGATCCAACTATATTCTGTCTACAGGAGACATACTTTAGATTCAAAGATATAAATAGGTTGAAAGCAAAATCATGCTAAAAGATATATCAGGCCAATAACATCTAGAAGAACATTGTTCTAATACCAGACAAAATGGACTTTAAAACAAACAAACAAAAGTTACCAGAGGTAAAAAAGGGACATTTTTTTTTTTTTTGGTCTTTTTCCGTGTCCGGCAACGGATCACAACCCTCAGTGTCACCCCCGTACCGGACCGGGACCGGCAACGGGATTGCAACCCTCGGTGCTGCTCCCGCGCCTCGCTCAGCCAGTGAGCGGGAACCGGTCTGTATGTGGGATCCGAACCCTCGGGCGGGAGCGCCGCCGCGCTTCCCAAGCGGCGCACTATCCAGTGCACCACCGGGCCGGCCCAAAAAGGGACATTTTATAATAAAAGAATCCATACATCAAAAAGATATGAAAATTATGAACACATATGCATCTAATAACAGAGCCTCAAAATACATTAGCAAAAACTGATAGAAATGAAGGGAGAAACAGAGGTCAAAAATAATAGTCAAAGACGTTAGTACTCCACTTTCAATAACGGGACAATTAAGCAAGAGATCAACATGGAAATGTAAGAGTTGAACACTGCTATAAACCAGCTAGACCTAAAAGACATCTATAGAACAAAAATCTCAGAATACACATTTTCCTCAAGTGCACTTGGAAAAGTTTCCAGTTTAGACCACATACTAGGCCACAAAACAAACCTTAATAAATTTAAAATTACAGAGACAATACAAAATACATTTTACAACCAGAATAGAATGAAATCAGAAATCAGTAACAGAAAAAAACTTGGAAAACTCACAAACATAAAAATTAAACAACACTCATAAATAATCAGTGGGTCAAAGAAGAAATCAAAAGGAAGTTAGAAAATGTGGTGATATGAACAAATATGAAAACATAACATACCAAAATGTATGGGATGCAGCTAAAGCAGTATTTAGAGAGAAATTTATAGCTGTAAATAACTATTCTAAAAAATAAGAGAGATCTCGAATCAATAACAGCTTTCCAGCTTATGACATTGGAAAACAAACAAACTATACTAAAGGAAGCAGAAAGTAATGAAATAAAATATAGAAAAACAATAGAGATAATCAATGAAGCCAAAATTTAGTTCTTGGAAAAGATCAACAAAACAGGCAAACTTTTAGCTAGGTCGACCAAGAAAAACAGA